>NC_053428.1:75772349-76072349 GCF_007990345.1 Gossypium hirsutum
TTTGCTCTTGAGCTTAATTAAACAAATAAATTGATTTAATCATTTGAGCATCGAAAAGAGGAACACAAGGCACTTAGCCCATATTATACATTAGACATTAAAGTCACATATGTACGGAATCATGAATCAAACTCAACATTTTAGCTAATTTTTCCCCCTTGGCCGAATATGCATGTCTATTTTGGGGCCGATTTCAACACTTAATACATTCTACAAGTATGGTCACTTGTATTGACTAAACACCCTTTTGTTTCAAGTTCAAAACTTGGCTAATACACACATATACACACTAGTAAAGCATCCTCTCCCTTTCCATCAATTTAACACATGCATTGCTCATTAACATGCAAAAGTTATATTCGGCCTTAGCACACAACTTGCTAGCCGATTCTTCTCCATTTAGCAACCAATGCACATATGTGCTCACTCAAAAATGCTAAAAAGGAGGTTCAAGAATCATCAAGCCACCATCACATGCATCATTAACAAGCTTCATATTTAGCATGCAATGGCATTAACACAAACTCCACCTAGGCCGAATCTTAACTCATCCTCATGCCTCATCACCACAACATCAAACATCAACCAAGAATGATGCATCCATGGCCGAGTGTCATTTCCATCACATAGCAAGATTTAGACCATGGGCTAGGTAGAACTCAAGCTAACAACTAAAACATGCATGCATCTCATGGAACATCATCAACATACCTTAGCCTAGCTACATGCATGGCCGAACCTCTTCAACCTTTCTTCTTCCTTCCTCCTTAAAATTTTGGCCAAGGATGAACCAAAGGATGAGCATTTTTTTCTTTGTTTTTTCTTTCTAGTTTCGGCTAAATGAAGATGAGAAAGGATGAAAAAAATTTTCTCCTTTCTTTTCTTAGCTCACGGCAATGGGGGGGAACAACTACACACATTTTTTTTTTGTATTCATCATACTCCTTTTCATTATTTTATGCCCATGCCCTTATTTTATTTTTTTCCTACATACCTCACTAGGCCAACATGTTCCCAACCTGTTTCCACCCATAGCATGGCCAACCATTAGCTCAAATTTTGGGTAATTTGACATGCAAACCCATCATTTTCACAACATGCATTAATAGACCATTTTAAATTAGCCTATCATATTTTCACCATGTCTCATGTCAATCCCTATTTAATAATTTCTCATGCAATTGGCAAAATTGGAGAATGAAACTTCCACATACTCATGTACACACATAATAAGCATAGAATATGGAAATCAATTATTTTTATGACTCGGTTTTGTGGTCCCGAAACCACTTCCCGACTAGGGTCAATTTTGGGCTGTCACAACTCTCCCCCACTTAAGAAATTTTCGTCCCCGAAAATCTTACTGGTAAATAGGTTTGGGTATCGTTCTTTCGTCGAGCTCTCGGTTTCCCAAGTAGCTTCCTCGATCCCGTGTTTGAGCCATAACACCTTCACTAACGGAACCCTTTTGTTTCGCAACTCCTTCACTTCACGAGCTGGGATACGCATCGGCTCTTCTTCATAACTCATATCGGCTTGAATTTCAACCTCTGATGGGCTAATTATGTGCGATGGATCAGATCGATAGCGTCGAAGCATCGAAACATGAAAGACGTCGTGAATCTTTTCAAGCTCAGGGGGCAAAATCAATCTATACGCAACCGGACCAACTCGTTCGGAGATTTCGTACGGCCCAATGAATCTCGGGCTCAACTTGCCCTTACGGGCAAACCTGAGTACCTTTTCCATGGCGAAACTTTAAGGAACACTTTATCTCCCACCTGATATTCAATGTCCTTTCGTTTCAAATCCGCATACGATTTTGACGATCTGTGGCTGCTTTCAGACTTTCACGGATTACCTTTACTTTTTGTTCGGCATCCTTAATCAAATCAACTCCGAAAATTTTACTTTCACCGAGCTCGGTCCAAAACAATGGTGTACGGCATTTACGACCGTACAAAGCCTCGTAAGGTGCCATCTTAATACTTGATTGAAAACTATTATTGTAAGCGAATTCAATCAAAGGTAAATACCGTTCCCATGAACCACTGAACTCGAGGATGCAACATCTCAACATATCCTCAAGTATCTGAATTATCCGCTCAGATTGACCATCGGTTTGGGGATGAAAAGCAGTGCTAAAATGCAGCTTGGTACCCAAAGCTTCTTGCAATTTCCTCCAAAATCGCGAGGTGAATCTCGGATCTCTATCCGACACAATAGAAATAGGTACCCCGTGTAATCTCACAATCTGAGAAACGTACAATTCAACTAGTCTATCCAATGAAAAATCCATACACATGGGGATAAAGTGAGCCGACTTAGTCAGTCTATCGACAACAACCCAAATCGCATCCTTCTTACTTGTTGACAATGGCAGTCCGGACACAAAGTCCATTGTGACTCGATCCCATTTCCACTCGGGTATCATGATCGGCTGAAGTAATCCTGAAGGCACTTGATGTTCCGCTTTCACTTGTTGACATATTAAACATCTCGAAACAAGGTCGGAGATGTCTCGTTTCATACCATGCCACCAAAACCAACGTTTCAAATCGTTGTACATTTTCGTACTCCCCGGGTGACTTGACATTCGGCTACAATGGGCTTCGTTCAGAATCATCGAAATGAGTTCCGAACTCCTTGGAACACATAAACGACTTCTGAACCTCAAACAATCATCATCATCAATTTGAAACTCCGATTCCTTGTTCGGAGCACACTCAGCCCGTTTTGCAACCAATTCATCATCAACTTTCTGGGCTTTACGAATTTGATGAATCAATAATGGTTTGGCTTTTAATTCAGCAACTAACACATTGTCAGGTAGAACAGACAAATGCACATTCATTGCTCGTAAAGCAACCAATGACTTCCGGCTTAAGGCGTCCGCAACCACATTAGCCTTTCCCGGGTGGTAATCAATGACAAGCTCGTAATCTTTCAACAACTCAAGCCAACGTCTTTGTCGCAGATTTAAGTCTCTTTGAGTCATCAAATATTTGAGACTTTTGTGATCCGAAAATACATGGCACTTTTCACCAAATAAGTAATGTCGCCATATTTTTAAAGCAAATACGATGGCAGCTAGTTCAAGATCATGGGTCGGATAATTTTTCTCATGTGGCTTTAATTGTCTCGACGCATAGGCCACAACTCGACCTTCTTGCATCAATACGCAACCCAACCCAAGTAGGGATGCATCACTATAAATGACAAACTCTTTGCCTGATTCGGGTTGCACTAAAATTGGAGCTTCAGTCAAATGAGTTTTCAGTTGATCGAAACTTTTCTGACATTTCTCCGTCCATTCGAACTTAACATCCTTTTGAAGTAGCTTCGTCATTGGTGTGGCTATCATCGAGAAACCTTTGACAAATCGTCGGTAATAACCGGCGAACCCCAAAAGCTCCGAACTTCGGTAATATTTCTTAGAGGCTTCCAGTTAAGTATGGCTGAAATTTTGCTCGGGTCAACTTGAATACCCGATGCGGATACCACATGACCCAAGAAGCTAACCTCTCTTAACCAGAACTCACACTTACTGAACTTAGCATATAACTGCTTATCCCGCAAAATTTGCAACACCAGTCTCAGATGCTCAGCATGTTCGGTCTCATCTCTTGAATAGACCAAGATGTCATCAATGAACACAACTATGAACCGATCCAAATATGGTCTGAAGATCCGATTCATCAAATCCATAAATACCGCAGGGGCATTAGTGAGCCCAAACGGCATCACTAAGAACTCGTAGTGACCATATCTCGTTCTGAAGGCAGTTTTGGGTATGTCCGAATCTCGAATTCGCAACTGATAATAGCCCGATCTCAAATCTATTTTTGAGAACATTGAGGCTCCCTTCAGTTGGTCGAACAAATCATCGATACGCGGTAACAGATATTTGTTCTTTATCGTCACTTTATTCAGTTGACGATAGTCAATGCACAACCTCATGGTTCCGTCCTTCTTTTTCACGAACAATACTGGTGCACCCCAAGGTGAGAAACTTGGTCGAGCAAAACCTCTATCCGTCAATTCTTGCAACTGAGCTTTCAACTCTTTTAACTCGGTTGGTGCCATATGATACGGAGCTATCGAAATCGGCGTAGTCCCAGGTACAAGCTCAATACCAAACTCTACCTCCCGAACAGGTGGTAAACCCGGTAATTCTTCAGGAAAAACATCCGGGTATTCACAAACCACCGGCACAGATTCGGATTTCTTGTCTAATTCTTTGTCATGCAGTACATACGCAAGGTATGCTTCGCACCCTTTTCTTACATATTTCTGGGCCAACATTGCTGATATTACAGCTGGCATCCCCTCCAAGTCCGTAGACTCAACTCGGATTACTTCGTTATTTGTGCACCTCAAATCAATAGTCTTGCTTTTGCAATTCACAACCGCATCATGCGTGGTCAACCAATCCAAACCAAGAATAACATCAAATTCATCAAACGGCAAAAGCATCAAGTCCGTCGGAAAACAGGAACCTCAAATTTCTAGGGGACATTTCTTACACACTTTGTCGACAAGCACGTAACGACCCAAGGGATTTGACACCCGAATTACGAACTCAGTAGACTCAATAGGTAAAGTCTTACTGGATGCTAATGTTTCACATATGTAAGAATGAGTAGAACCGGGGTCAATCAAAGCAATTACATTAGTATCAAAGAGAGTAAAAGTACTGGTAATAACATCAGGCGAAGAAGCATCCTCGCGGGCACGTATAGCATAAGCTCTAGCAGACGCACGAGCCTCGGATCTGGTCGTAGCATCTCTAGATCCTCTCTGGCTGCCACTAGCATTGCCCGTATTTCCAGATGGTCTACCTCGAGCAGTGGTAGCACCCGATTTCCCGCTCTGATTTACATTCTGTTCAGACAACCTCGGGCAATCTTTAATGAAGTGGTCAACTGATCCGCACTTGTAACAGGAGCGGTCAGGGAATCTACAACTCCCCGAATGCCATTTACCGCAATATCGACATTTCGTTCTGTCTCAACGTTTATTCCCAACACTGGCGACCGAAGTGCCTCATGTACCCACAGGGGGTCGATCACGATCTCGTCTAAAAAGGCCCGAAGTGCCTCTCGACCAGCCCACATCATCTCAAAATTTCTTTGATGCCTGTTGAAGAGACTTTCCCGAAGATCTTTTACGAAACTCTCCAGTTCCCTCATCAACTTTTTGTTTTTCTTTTCTAAGCTCTTCGGCTTTACAAGCTCGCTCGTCCAGTACTACGAACTCTCGTATTTCAAGAACGCCAACGAACATTTTTATATCTTCATTCAGCCCATCCTCGAAGCGTTTACACATGATAGCCTCGGACAAAACACATTCCCGAGCGTATCTACTAAGTCTAACAAATTTTCGCTCGTAATCAGTAACTGACATGGAACCTTGCTTAAGCTCAAGAAATTCCTTCCGTTTTTGATCAACAAATCTCTGACTGATATACTTTTTCTGAAACTCAGTTTGGAAAAACTCCCAAGTTACTTGCTCTCGGGGCACAACAGAAGTCAGAGTACTCCACCAATAGTAGGCAGAATCGCGTAGCAAGGAGATAGTACACTTTAGGCATTCATCGGGTGTACAAGATAGCTCATCGAGTACCCGGATAGTGTTGTCCAACCAAAATTCAGCTTGCTCGGCATCGTCGCTATCCGTAGCCTTAAATTCAGTAGCCCCATGTTTTCGGATTCTGTCAACTGGGGGCTTATTTGACCTTATTTGGTCAGTTACCGGAGGTATTGTAGGTGCGGGGGTGGTATTAGTCGGGAATGGAGGTTGTGGAACAGCCGTATTAGTTCGAATGTATTGGTTGAACCAATCATTCATCACGCTATAGAAAGCTTGTCTAGCTTCCTCATTCGGGTTACTAGCATTAGGTTGAGAGTCCGCCGGCGCTGTCCCTTGTGCGGGAGCAGGCGCTACACTCTCAAGATCATCAGCTACCTCTCGGTCGGGATCGGGATCCATTACTATAAATAAACACATTTACAATTGTCAGAAATCACCACACTATCAAGTAATCACATAAAATGGCATGTATAGCTAGACCCAACGCATTACGGTAGTCCTAGAATCGACTAAACCGTAGCTCTGATACCAATCAAATGTAACACCCCGAACCCGAGACCGACACCGGAGTCGAACACGAGGTGTTAACAGACTTTAAGCCCCTTATAAAAAAACTTTCCCAGACACTGTCAATCTGCGTACTAGTCGATTTAAAAATCATATCTTGAGTTTCACAACTCGGAATCCAGTTCCGTAAAATTTCCCTGAAACTAGACTCATATGTCCATCTACATATTTTTTTCTAGAATTTTTGGTCGGGCAAATTAGTACAGTTTATTAGTCAAAGTCTCCCATGTTACAGGGATCGACTACCCTGACCTTTGCGCATTACGACTTGGATATCTCCTTGTACAGGGCTTAAATACTGATTCCGTTTGTTTCTATAGAAACTAGACTCATAGAGGAATCTATCCATATATGGTATGACTCCTAATTATCTCTGGTTAATTTATAATAAATTTCCAAAGTCGGAACAGGAAATCCAGAAACCGTTCTGGCCCTGTCTCACGAGAACCTGAATATCTCTTAACATACTGTCCGTATGATTGTTTCGTTACTTTCCTATGAAAGTAGATTCATCAAGGTTTGTTTACATAATTTATTCACTATTTAATTCCCTTCCTACTATTTTTAGTGATTTTCCAAATCTACATCACTGCTGCTGTCAGCATCTGCCTTTAAGGTAGACTTTACCTATTTCATGGTTTCCATGATTCAACTAGCCATTTTTGCATAAATAGCACAATTTATGAAAGTGATTAACCATCCCCATGGCCAATCCTTGTCAAGCATATCCACACCAAATGATTATAACAATATACTCAAACACATATAAGCCATTTTCGCATGGCTATCCAAAATTTATACATGTCCAAAGGGTCCACGACCCACAACAAACGGGTAGTCCTATACATGCCATTTCGAAGTTCAACCAAAATTGTACCAAAAGGGGGCTTTGATAGTGTGGGCGACTTTGACCTCAAGATCCCGAGTCCGATAGCTGGAGAACCAAATCTATAAAACAGAGGAGCAATGAAACGGAGTAAGCAATTTATGCTTAGTAAGTTTTGAGCAAGGAATTCCAGCACAACAAAAGTACAGCATTCATATGGCTAAACGGATAATTTCATATGCACAAATTTTCGATATCATACTTGCTTCACATTACCAACCCTTATGTACATACACAAAAGATCAACTCAGCCAAAGGCCGGTAGCTCGTTTATCAACTGAGCGAATACTTATTTGTAAGGGCTCAACTAAATTCAAGCACACACGAAACATACCTCAATGTTGGGATGTTTCGAGAGTATTAACTGGAATTTTACAGCAAGTTCATTCATTCCCAAATCACGTACCTTCGGAATTTAACCGGATATAGCTCCTCGTCCAAATGCCTTCGGGACATAGCCCGGTTATAGTAATTCGCACAAATGCCTTCGGGACTTAACCCGGATTTAGTAACTCGCACAAATGCCTTCGGGCTTAGCCCGGAATTAGTATCTCGCACAAATGCCTTCGGATCTTAGTCCGGATATGGTCACTTAGCACAAGCCTTCGGGACTTAGCCCGGACAGCATTCAAATAACCATGCACATTTAACAATAAATCATGGCCCATTCGTATTTCATTTTCGTTAGCAAAACTCAAACACAAGACATTTATCATTCTTGCAAATTTGGCTCAATAGCCACACAAAGAGCATGATTTTAATTTGCTCAAAACATGATCTAATCACATCATAATTTAAGCTCTTTTACTCAAGAACTTACCTCGGGTGTTGTCGAACGATTCCGATAGCTATTCGACCACTTTTTCCTTCCCTTTATCGGATTTAGTTCCCCTTTGCTCTTGAGCTTAATTAAACAAATAAATTGATTTAATCATTTGAGCATCGAAAAGAGGAACACAAGGCACTTAGCCCATATTTATACATTAGACATTAAAGTCACATATGTACGGAATCATGAATCAAACTCAACATTTTAGCTAATTTTTCCCCCTTGGCCGAATATGCATGTCTATTTTGGGGCCGATTTCAACACTTAATACATTCTACAAGTATGGTCACTTGTATTGACTAAACACCCTTTTGTTTCAAGTTCAAAACTTGGCTAATACACACATATACACACTAGTAAAGCATCCTCTCCCTTTCCATCAATTTAACACATGCATTGCTCATTAACATGCAAAAGTTATATTCGGCCTTAGCACACAACTTGCTAGCCGATTCTTCTCCATTTAGCAACCAATGCACATATGTGCTCACTCAAAAATGCTAAAAAGGAGGTTCAAGAATCGTCAAGCCACCATCACATGCATCATTAACAAGCTTCATATTTAGCATGCAATGGCATTAACACAAACTCCACCTAGGCCGAATCTTAACTCATCCTCATGCCTCATCACCACAACATCAAACATCAACCAAGAATGATGCATCCATGGCCGAGTGTCATTTCCATCACATAGCAAGATTTAGACCATGGGCTAGGTAGAACTCAAGCTAACAACTAAAACATGCATGCATCTCATGGAACATCATCAAACATACCTTAGCCTAGCTACATGCATGGCCGAACCTCTTCAACCTTTCTTCTTCCTTCCTCCTTAAAATTTTTGGCCAAGGATGAACCAAAGGATGAGCATTTTTTTTCTTTGTTTTTTTCTTTCTAGTTTCGGCTAAATGAAGATGAGAAAGGATGAACAAAAATTTTCTCCTTTCTTTTCTTTAGCTCACGGCAATGGGGGGGGAAACAACTACACACATTTTTTTTTTGTATTCATCATACTCCTTTTCATTATTTTATGCCCATGCCCCTTATTTTATTTTTTTCCTACATACCTCACTAGGCCAACATGTTCCCAACATGTTTCCACCCATAGCATGGCCAACCACTAGCTCAAATTTTGGGTAATTTGACATGCAAACCCATCATTTTCACAACATGCATTAATAGACCATTTTAAATTAGCCTATCATATTTTCACCATGTCTCATGTCAATCCCTATTTAATAATTTCTCATGCAATTGGCAAAATTGGAGAATGAAACTTCCACATACTCATGTACACACATAATAAGCATAGAATATGGAAATCAATTATTTTTATGACTCGGTTTTGTGGTCCCGAAACCACTTCCCGACTAAGGTCAATTTTGGGCTGTCACATGTTGGGTATATGATTATTGTGTGAATATTTTGATTTGGAATTTATGATTTGATTTAGTGTATGAGCTATGTGTTAAGTACCAAGTGATCATAAGTAAATGATTGCTAGATGTTTGAGAATGCAGAATTAGTAATGAACTATTCGTTCATAATAGTATGTGTGATGCGCATGCTTACGTAAGAGTTAAAATTGTTGGCTTTACAACCCTCACCCCCTCATTGGTAAAGCATTGTAATGAGATCCGTACTATATGGCTTAAATAAGCTTACAAGTATGGAATGACAGAGTCTCGTGATTGAAGGATTAGTACTGTGATCAGATAAGAGAATGAGTCTGCAAGTGAAGACAGTAACAAAAAGATATTGGATCGTGTTGAATGCCATTTGTAATATGCAAAGTCACTGTTAAAAGAAAAGTTGAATTAGATGAAACCAAATATTCTGTATGATATCTAAAAAATATATTAACTGGAAGTTCTTCTGAATTGGCCTCTGTTAGTATTGGGATAATGAGAAATTAGTGATGTCAGAGATAGACAGTAGAATCATATTTGAATTATAAAGATATTTGAGTAGTCGAATGGTTTACGAGAACTCTTCTGGGTACTCTATGTGTTCAATTATCCTCAGAGGTATGTGAAGCTGCATATTTTCAGATGAAATTCTTATCATATGAGAATGTTATCTATATATATTGATATATGAAAGCATTGTTGGGTTGTTCGGGTTACAATCAGCATTATTATATCTTTCTCTGGTATTCTATTTCATTTCATTGAAAGAAAAGATCGACGATTAAATCTGTGTGATGCTGGTATTCTGCTCCTACTGGTTGTTGATCTGCTTAGTATACATGAAGATTATATTGTTTCTGTTACTGTTGATTCTGGTGCATATGAGTGATGCTTTACTTCTAGATTTCCTCTGAAACATCATTGAGATATCTGTCATCTGATATGGGTGCTTTCTTAAAAGGATCAGTATAGTGATATATTAGAGAATTACAGTATCTTTGCTTTCATATGATTTTATATGGTTATCTGTGAAAAATATCTATTGAATGACTATAATTTTATTTCAATTTTTCTTATGTTCAAAATGCATTATTGATAATTGGGACATTATATATCTATACGGTTGAGATGTCAGCCTTATTATGGCACTATGATTTTAATTTATCTGATGGTTGTGGCTTCAGTATGGTTCAAAGCTTCGTTGATTAATAATTGAAAAGTTATTACTTGACAGTCGAGATCGATTCAGTTGTCTAGTTTGATAAGATTAATTGCTTGAAGGATTAATCGAGTTACTTGTATCTGAATCTATCCACAGGGTGGAAATAAAGTTTGAATGTTCACGGATAAATAGATGAATATTCTGAATGCAGGATTCATATTCTAGAAAATATGGTACAAAATTATATCCATCAGAACGATTTTATTGAGAGATATTCTTATACATCACAATTGGGAAGTCTGAATGATGTGATATTTATCAATAAAGTGGTAAACAGTTGAAGAAATTGTTAATTGAAGTGTCAGTTCTCAGGTAAAGAGTTATTCGACACAAGAATTAAAGATGGTTTGAACTGTTGAAAGATTATGAGTCAGCGATTGATTATCAATCTGGGCAAATGATTATAGTTTTTGGGGTCCTGAGTGAGAATCTTTATGTGTTTTACGGCCAACAATCATGTGATTAATCTTATCAAATGATGAGTAGTTATTGGCTGAGCTAGAAACTAAATTGATGTTTAATCAGCAAATTTGTGAGGCTAAGAGGTCTGTCAGTGAATTACAAGTTAAAAAGGGTACAACGTAAATTGATTTCTGATTTAGAATTTCAGATTGGAACCGACAATCATTCGTTGTGTCGAGATAGAGTTCGTGTATTGAGAAATCCAGAGATTTTACAACAATTGTGACATCTAGCACAGTGGTAATTATCTGTCCGTACAGGGAGTACTAAAAGAGTGCCAGTTTTCATTGTCCAAATGGAGACACGAGGATTATATCGTGTTACTAAAATAAACTACTGCGAGCTTTGTGTATGGAGTTACTTTGTCACGCAACTGAGAAAGACATTTATTGTTGGTTAAGTTTCCGTATAATAATAATGGTTATGAGATGAATATTAAGATAGCATTGTATGAGTGCAGTATGGTTGCAATTACTGAACTTCGTTATATCGAATCGAATTTTGATAAAAAGAATTTTGGGGTCAATGTGATTGGAAAGGAGAAATAAAAGTAATTCGTGACCGTCTAAAAGAATTTCAGATTGGCAGAAAATATATGTGGGCTTGATGCGTAAAAACATTGAATTTTCAATTAGAAAATTAAGTATTTGTGAAAGTATTATAGTGGGAATAGAATTTCTCGAATTAGCTATAAAGAGAAGTTGAGTTCGCAATTCATCGGACTGAATGAGATTATTATCAGAACTTGAGAAGAACCGTAATGTGTTTCTTATATATATGATGTGATGATACAGATAAGATCCTTTATCTATAGTATCTCTTACAGAAGTAGAAACACAGCTTGTTATATTGTATAGCAAAGAGCAAATCCTAATCTTAGCTCATGAGATTGAAAAGTTGAGAGATCTAAGGCTATGTGAGACATTGATAAGACTTGTGAAAGTAAGTCACTAATTTATTCCCTAATAAGATTTTTGGGGACGAAATCCCTAAGGGGGGAGAGTTGTAACAGCCCGTTTTTAGGATTAACCGAAATAGTGGTTTCGGGGCCACCAAATCCTACGAGTAGGTTTGTAAATATTATATTTAATATTTACGAGTTAATTGTGATTTTAAAAAAATGTTTTTGATATTGTGATATTTGTTTTATAAGTGATTTATTAAGTTCAAGTGGTATGACCTTAAGGTCAAGTGGGTTTAGGAAATGAGGTATCGGGACCTCATTTCTATAAACCGAGTCGTAAATATTTTTATAAATATTTACGGAGTGGCGAAAAGATGGTATTAAAGTTTCGTTGAAAAATTTTATCATTTCGATAGTTAATTAAGCAAAAAAGACTAAATCGCGTAAAATGCAAAAGTTGCATTCTAATTGTTTAAGTGTTTAATTCCCATGTTTTACTAAAGTAGAAGTCCCTATTTATCAATTAAACTATTACTTTATGATAGTGGAGATTGGTGGTTTGGCATATATGAAATTATGTATTATTATAAAGGACAAAAAGGTAAATGGAATATTAAAATGTATTAAATAAAAATAAAACATAAAATGGCCATGCAAATTTTATTTCTTGGCCGAATATGGAGGAGAAAAAGAAAGCCATTGAAGCTTCCTTATTTTCGGCAATTGCATGAAGTGATTTAGGTATATTTTGTGTTCGGTTTTTGATAATTTTTATATTTTTGAGATCGTTGCTTCGTATTCTAGCTAGCCCGTATCTCTGATTTCAAAACTGTTAAAGTATTTGAATGTTGCCATTGTTGAATGCATGAGTATTTTGATAGTTGATGATGGAAAATAAATTATTGTTGTTGGATATACATGTTTTGTAAAGTGAATTTTGGTAAAAATGTCAATTTTGGATTAAATTGTGAATTATTGAAATTATATGGTTGAAAGTGTGAATAAATGAAAATATGGGCTGTTATGAAGTTGTAGTAAATTTGGCTAGGCATGGGTTTGGCCAAAATTGAATGAATTTAATTTTTCGAGCTTAGGGACTAAATTGTAAAGACGTTGAAATATCAGGGGCAAAAATGTAATTTTTCCATAAAATAATTTATGGGCTGTTTTAATACCATGAATATTCGGTTAAGCTTAATTATGGTTAAAAATGGTTAATTTGCATTTTTTTAGCTCAGGGACTAAATTGAATAAAAGTGAAACTTTAGGGGTAAAATAGTAATTTTATAAAAATATGAAATTGAGTTAAAATGAATAGAATATGAATTGTAATAGTTGAATTTGATTGATTAGATCAAGTTAAGCCTCGTACGAGTCTATATCGAGGGAAAAACGAAGTATCGGATTCGTCGATCTAATTTGTCGTTACCGCGAATGAGGTAAGTTCGTATGCAATAAGCATTGTTAAATTTATGTTTCTAATGCTTTAATATCGCATAAATTGTATATACGTGAACATTTTAATGTCTGACGACATATCGACAAAATGTGGCACTTAGTGTGCGGGGCAATCAAATATGGTACTCAGTGTACAAAATATTGAGAATGACACTTAGTGTGCAAAATATCAAATGATTCAAAGGGCCATTATAAATTGTGATTGAATGATTAAATAGAGTTAAGTGAACAGGTAAACATGTTATATTATATGAATTGTTTATGAGACGACTTTATAATGGTGATATTCGGGCTTTGAGCCTAGCAAGCTTTAAGCTGGTGAATAATATTATCGGGCTTCGGGCCTAGCAGGCTAAAATGCCAGTGAAATGATATCGGGCTTCAAGCCTAGCAGGCGAAATGCCGGTGAATGAGTTCAGACTTAAAGTTTAGTAGGCTTCGTGCCGGTGATGAATTCGAGTTTAAAACCTAGCAGGCTAAATGCCGGTGATTTGATAAAAGTCTAAGACTATGAGACCTTGTGTTAAATCGACAATTGAATTCATTCAATACATTAAGTTGGCCAGGTATGTGATATATACTTATGCATGTTAGATCGATTGGAATTGAATCATGAATGTGAAATGAGAAGCATAGATGAAAATGCCTATGTCATATATGTGAGTAAGGGTAAAACCATCGTAAATTATCGATAAGGGTGGGCTATGTGCGGAACCATCTGATAATTGCTAATTTGAACGGTTGTGTGTGAATCATTGAGCATGATGTATTGTATTGAGATTATGCTTAAGTGAAATTATAGAATTGTGATGAAATTGATTGGTGATATACATGTTTAAATAATGTGAATGCAAAGAATGTGTGAAAGAGTAAATTTGTAATAAATCTGTTTGGGACAGCAGCAGTAACGTGAGTTTGGAAAATCACCATAAATTGTGAGAGTCGATTTAGAAGCTCAATAAATTATGTGATTAAAGCTCAATGACTCTAGTTTCTTATAAAAGAAACCGTGTAAGAAAAAGAATTTCTGATAATGAGATATTTGAAGTGGCGTGGGATAGAGTCAAATGACTTCGGGGTCCCTTGTTCTATTTTTAGAAAATCATTATAATTTGTACAAAAATGTTTATAAGATAAAATTTATATGCTTAGACTCTTTAATGAGTCTAGTTTCAAGTTAAATAAACAAGAACATATTTTGAATTCCGTACAATGAGAAATTTGATTCGTAGTGAAGAGTGGTCAGATTAGTCAAACAGTGAAACAGGGGAAACTTTATGAAAAATCTGGTATTTATTGGCCAAACCATAAATTCTGAAAATTTTATGGATGAAATATATATGAGTCTATTTTCAGGTGAAATTAACGGAAATTGATTTGGAGTTTCGTAGTTCCAGTTATAAATAATTTAGTGACTATTGCTCAGGAAGACAACTTGTAGTGAATTTGTGATTATGTTGTAAACATTGATAAAACATGTTAATGAGTTGCTTATTGTTTTCTTATGAACTTACTAAGCATAAGGCTTACTCCCCTTTTCTGTCCCATATTCCCTAGGGTTGCCAGGTTAGCTCGGGTTGGAGGCCGTCAGAGATATTATCACACTGTCGAGTTAACACTATTGGTGTAAGTAAATCCTAATGTTTCAAGTCTATGGCATGTATAAGGTTTTAATGTTGAGTATGTGATATTATGATATAGCCAAAGGTGTTGGCTTGTATTGATAAAGTGTTGTAGCCATGTGAATTGGCCTATGTTGGCTAATGATGTTGTGGGCCTAAATGTTTATTCATATATATGTATGATACTATATCTTGTGATGTGGCTTATAGTATGTATGCCTAGAGATTGAAATGAGATTCATTGATGAGTTAGTAACTGGTGCAAGATTTGGTGATTGGTAAATAGTTAATAATGCCTCATGAATGGTTTGTGGAAATGATTATGTATGCTTAGTGATGGACATGAGGTTCGTGGTGTAATGATAGTTATGACTAGTATGTGGTAATGATGTGGGCAAATTCTATAATATTTATTGCATAAGAAAATGACTTGAGCATAACATGTTTGTAGATGTTTAAGAGCTCATTTATGCCATGTTGTATGTTATTGGATAAGTCTGTATCTATGCATGTGGTGTGAGAGTGACAAAAGGCTTGGTAAATAGCCTATTTCTGGCCACACAGCCTGAGCATACGGGCGTGTGAAGCCTTAAAGCAATAGATTTTTCTAGGTTTTTCATGAGTTCTCGGTTGGGTCTTGAACCACTCCGGATGTATGTCTTGGGCGTCCTAAGCCCGTATATGGGACAGATTGCATGTGAAAAGAAAAGTTTTTAAATTGAACAAAATTTTATGGCCTGATTTTTGTGTGATTGATTGAGTTTTTAATTATTTGAGATTTCATGGCCCTGTTTAGTATGGAAGTGTTAGTAAAAGTCAGGTAGCACCTTGAACCCTGTCCCAGTGTCGGATACAGGCGAGGGGTGTTACATTTAGTGGTATCAGAGCTATGGTTTAGTCGATTCTCAGACTAACCTAGCGTATGTGAGTCTAGCTATACATGCCATATTACTACTCGTGATAGTGTGACATCTCCTGGCTCTAATGAAATTATTTTGTAAGACAGATATGCTTTCCAACCGAGCTAATTCTGATAGTACAGAATGTTATACTCAAACATTTGAGTGAAAATGTGTTGGCGATGAGTTGAAACTCATAAAAGGTATGAATCAGAATGCTTGATATTCTACTATTGATAAATGTTATAATTATAGGAGTATATGAGTTGTGATGTTGGGTATATGATTGTTGTGTGAATATTTTGATTTGGAATTTATGATTTGATTTAGCGTATGAGCTATGTGTTAAGTACCAAGTGATCATAAGTAAATGATTGCTAGATGTTTGAGAATGCGGAATTAGTAATGAACTATTTGTTCATAATAGTATGTGTGATGCGCATGCTTACGTAAGAGTTAAAATTGTTGGCTTTACAACCCTCACCCCCTCATTGGTAAAGCATTGTAATGAGATCCGTACTATATGGCTTAAATAAGATTACAAGTATGGAATGACAGAGTCTCGTGATTGAAGGATTAGTACTGTGATCAGATAAGAGAATGAGTCTGCAAGTGAAGACAGTAACAAAAAAGATATTGGATCGTGTTGAAGGCCATTCGTAATATGCAAAGTCACTGTTAAAAGAAAAGATGAATTAGATGAAACCAAATATTCAGTATGATATCTAAATAATATATTAACTAGAAGTTCTTCCGAATTGGCCTCTGTTAGTATTGGGATAATGAGAAATTAGTGATGTCAGAGATAGACAGTAGAATCATATTTGAATTATAAAGATATTTGAGTAGTCGAATGGTTTACGAGAACTCTTCTGGGTACTCTATATGTTCAATTATCCTCAGAGGTATGTGAAGCTGCATATTTTCAGATGAAATTCTTATCATATGAGAACGTTATCTATATATAGTGATATATGAAAGCATTGTTGGGTTGTTCGGGTTACAATCAGCATTATTATATCTTTCTCTGGTATTCTATTTCATTTCATTGAAAGAAAAGATCGACGATTAAATCTGTGTGATGCTGGTATTCTGCTCCTACTGGTTGTTGATCTGCTCAGTATACATAAAGAGTATATTGTTTCTGTTACTGTTGATTCTGGTGCTTATGAGTGATGCTTTACTTCTGGATTTCCTCTGAGACATCATTGAGATATCTGTCATCTGATATGGGTGCTTTCTTAAAAAGATCAGTATAGTGATATATTAGAGAATTACAGTATCTTTGCTTTCATATGATTTTATATGGTTATCTGTGAAAAATATCTATTGAATGACTATAATTATATTTCAATTTCTCTTATGTTCAAAATGCATTATTGATAATTGGGACATTATATATCTATACGGTTGAGATGTCAGCCTTATTATGGCACTATGATTTTAATTTATCTGATGGTTGTGGCTTCAGTATGGTTCAAAGCTTCGTTGATTAATAATTGAAAAGTTATTACTTGACAGTCGAGATCGATTCAGTTGTCTAGTTTGATTAGATCAATTGCTTGAAGGATTAATCGAGTTACTTGTATCTGAATCTATCCACAGGGTGGAAATAAAGTTTGAATGTTCACGGATAAATAGACGAATATTCTGAATGCAGGATTCATATTCTAGAAAATATGGTACAAAATTATATCCATCAGAACGATTTTATTGAGAGATATTCTTATAGATCACGATTGGGAAGTCTGAATGATGTGATATTTATCAATAAAGTGGTAAACAGTTGAAGAAATTGTTAATTGAAGCGTCAGTTCTCAGGTAAAGAGTTATTCAACACAAGAATTAAAGATGGTTTGAACTGTTGAAAGATTATGAGTCAGCGATTGATTATCAATCTGGGCAAATGATTATAGTTTTTGGGGTCCTGAGCGAGAATCTTTATGTGTTTTACGGCCAACAATCATGTGATTAATCTTATCAAATGATGAGTAGTTATTGGCTGAGCTAGAAACTAAATTGATGTTTAATCAGCAAATTTGTGAGGCTAAGAGGTTTGTCAGTGAATTACAAGTTAAAAAGGGTACAATGTAAATTGATTTCTGATTTAGAATTTCAGATTGGAACCGACAATCATTCGTTGTGTCGAGATAGAGTTCGTGTATTGAGAAATCCAGAGATTTTACAACAATTGTGACATCTAGCACAGTGGTAATTATCTGTCCGTACAGGGAGTACTAAAAGAGTGCCAGTTTTCATTGTTCAAATGGAGACACGAGGATTATATCGTGTTACTAAAATAAACTGCTGCGAGCTTTGGGTATGGAGTTACTTTGTCACGCAACTGAGAAAGACATTTATTTTTGGTTAAGTTTCCGTATAATAATAATGGTTATGAGATGAATATTAAGATAGCATTGTATGAGTGCAGTATGGTTGCAATTACTGAACTTCGTTATATCGAATCGAATTTCGATAAAAAGAATTTTGGGGTCGATGTGATTGGAAAGGAGGAATAAAAGTAATTCGTGACCATCTAAAAGAATTTCAGATTGGCAGAAAATATATGTGGGCTTGATACGTAAAAACATTGAATTTTCAATTAGAAAATTAAGTATTTGTGAAAGTATTATAGTGGGAATAGAATTTCTCGAATTAGCTATAATGAGAAGTTGAGTTCGCAATTCATCAGACTGAATGAGATTATTATTAGAACTTGAGAAGAACCGTAATGTGTTTCTTATATATATGATGCGATGATACAGATAAGATCCTTTATCTATAGTATCTCTTACAGAAGTAGAAACTCAGCTTGTTATAATGTATAGCAAAGAGCAAATCCTAATCTTAGCTCATGAGATTGAAAAGTTGAGAGATCTAAGGCTATGTGAGACATTGATAAGACTTGTGAAAGTAAATCCCTAATGCAAAGAATGTGTGAAAGAGTAAATTTGTAATAAATCTGTTTGGGACAGCAGCAGTAATGTGAGTTTGGAAAATCACCATAAATTGTGAGAGTTGATTTAGAAGCTGAATAAATCATATAATTAAAGCTTAATGAGTCTAGTTTCTTATAAAATAAACCATGTAAGCAAAATAATTTCTAATAATGAGATATTTGAAGTGGCGTGGGATAGAGTCAAATGACTTCGGGGTCCCTTGTTCTATTTTTAGAAAATCATTATAATTTGGTCAAAAATGTTTATAAGATAAAATTTATATGCTTAGACTCCTTAATGAGTCTAGTTTCAAATTAAAGCAACAAGAACATATTTTGAATTCTGTACAATGAGAAATTTGATTCGTAGTGAATAGTGGTCAGATTAGTCAAGCAGTGAAACAGGGGAAACTTTAAGAAAAATCTGGTATTGATTGGCGAAATCAAAAATTCTGAAAATTTTATGGATGAAAGATATATGAGTTTATTTTCAGGTAAAATTAATGGCAATTGATTTGGAGTTTCGTAGTTCCAGTTATAAACTTGTAGTGAATTTCCCTTATTATCATAGCAGCCCATATTTTTTTATTTATTTCACATTCCTACCACAAAATTTTCACATTTCTCAATTTAATCCCTAATTGACAATTTTACCAAAAATCACTTTACAAAAGTTGTTTTTTTTTTAACAACAACCATACATTTTCTATCATCAAGCATCAAATTACATATACATTCATCAATGGAAAAATCCTAAACCTTTAACAGTTTTGCAAATAGTCCCTGGCTAGCTAGATTAAGGTAGAATGACTTCAAAAACATAAAAATCATTAAAAATCGAGTGAAAACTCATACCATGCAAAGAACTTGAATGGCTGAATGCTTAAGCTCCTTCGATGGAATTTCCTAGCTCAATTTTACGTGGAAGATGATAGAAAATTAAAGATGATATTATGTTTCTATTATTTTTACTAAGTTGTTTAATAATTTACTATTTTAACCTTGGTTATAAAACATTAAAATCACTTAATACATGTCCAAGAATGTCCAATAACTTTATAAATGGGCTAATTACCACATAAGGACCTTCACTTTAATATTCCATAGCTATTAGACACCTCTAGCTAATAGAACACAAGTTTTACACTTTACGCGATTTAATCTTTTTTATCAAATTAAGCACTCAAACGATAAAATTTCTTAACGAAATTTTCGCACAATCATACTATCATGGTGCAGACCTCAAAATAATAATAAAATAAATATTTCAACATTAGATTTGTGGTCCCAAAACCACTATTCTGATTTGACTAAAAACGGGCTGTTACAACATGCTTAACATGCGATTAGTAACAGTAACAATAGGCATGCTGAATATATGATCAATAATAATGAAAAATAATGGCATGCTTAAGAAACATAAGACATGCAATAATAGCAAAAAATCATACAATCACATATTGGTCATCACAAAAAACACTTGTCTAATTTCAATTAATCACTTACTAGGATTTACACATAATCATCCAACACGCAAACATTACATACCACATTCGACCAATCTTAAAAATAACAAGGATCACATTTCTCCATCAATTTAAAGACACTAGACATTCATCCATGTGAAAAAACTTATAAATACATTTGACAGAGGGATCAAATCACACATAATAATCGGCTATGCACAAACATACTCATGGTTGGACACACACATTAATTTACACGTTCAAATAACACTAGATCTAATTTGCAACTCCTTCACTATAGATTTGATCAAATCTCATCCAAACCTGAACTTTTGAACAAGCAATCACACAAAATCATACAGGTAAAATTCAACTAAAAACATCATTTAGGGTTCGACCAAAGTAGAGAAGAAGCTCTAATTTTTAAATCTGATTTTAGAGTACACTTGCAATTTGTATCGATTCAAAACAAAGAATGTGATCAACTTCAATTGTTACTGGAGATCTAGGCGGTCCAGATCCAAACATTGATCAACCAAAACACACATATTAGACACTGAAGGATTCGAATAAAAATAATGGAAAAAGAATGATTACGAGATCGAGTTTTCATATTTAATTTTAGAACAACTTACCCTTCACCCATTTACAGATCTGAGATGAATTACTCACAGTAATCAATCGCTACCAACAACCAACCAATGATAAATTTAGCCAAATTTAGAAGGAAAAAGAAAGAGATTGAAAGCGAGAGAGCGAAAACAAGCGGCGAAAAGAGATGTGACGAAAAAGAGAGGGTGACAATGGTGCAAAAAGGCATATTGGTGGTGAAAAAGGGAGGAAAAGGAGAAGAAGAGAAAAATATGAAAGATGAAGAAGAATGGGGAGAATAGAAACGATGACAAGGAAAAATAGTTGAGGCATCAGTTCAGTGGTGGTGACACAAGCAAAAGAAGAAAAAAAGAGAGAAAAAATGAGAGGAGGCTAAGGAGAGGGGCGGAACAAGGGATGAAGGAGAGAAATTTTTTTAGGTTTTGCGGAAAAGGTGGCAATGTGAAAGAAAAAAAAGAGAAAAATATGTTATATACTGGGGCTTTTATACCCTAGGGGCGATAAAAAGATTGAAAATAAGAGAAATGTCGACATTTAAAATAAAATGAAGGGGAAGGAATTTGAACTTGAGTTTTAAGGACAATTTCATAACACTTAACCATCAGACCAGTAACTCATTTTATTCTTAATCAAACAAACAAAAAATAAATTGGGGTGTGACAAAATACTTATATATGAGTCCGATGATAGTGCTTTAGAAGTCGTGTCTAAGCCCTAACCTTACAAGTTATTTAGTAATATGGGTAACTAATGATTGAGATATGAAGCTCAGTGTGGTCTTAAAGTGTAAGCAACAATCATACTAAGTAGTAAATAGAAGCACACAAGTATACAATATACAATACATGCCAGATTTGCAGTATTCATAAAAAACCTAGTAATAATCAACATGTTGAAGAATTTCTGTAATGCCCCCATACCTGAGACCATCACTGGAGTCAAGCACGAAGTGTTACTAAACTTAATTCATCAATTAAACAACTTAAACAACTTATTACCAACCATGCATGACAACCAAGTATATGCACATCACTAATATCAAACATAACATAAATAGCTAGATTTATAAGTCAGAATCATTAGCTCACTAAAAACCAATATATTTGACCAAATTATAATAACACATGTGATAAAATTAGGTCCCTATACATGCCACTCACTTGATAATTCTAGCATATGTGTTTATACTGTCAAGGTGTTGGCTTGATAGTGTGATGCTGCCTCCGACAGTCTCCAACCTTGGGCTAACCTGACAACACTAAAAGAAATGGAAAGGAGGGGGTAAGCTTTATGCTTATTAAGCTCACATGAAATAATAATAAGCAATTTACTAACATGCTTCCCACAATAAAACTAACTTATTTGTACATTTACACATGTTCTGGTTAAGCTGTTTTCTTGAGTAACAGTCACTAAATCATTTATATTTAGAGCTACGGAACTCAAAATTAAGATCCGTAAATTTTCCCAAAAACTAGACTCATATATAATTCCAAAATAAAATTGTAAGAATTTTTGGTCCAGCCAATAAGTACAGTTTATTATTCAAAGTCTCCCCTATTTCTCTGTTTAACAGCTTCGACCTTTCTTCACTAAAATTTATTTATCTCATAGTACAAAACTCATATGATGTTCTCATTTGTTTTTATTAAAATTAGACTCATCCAAGATTCTAGGCATATAAATTATACCCAAAAATTATTTTTATATAATTTTTAAAAATTTTTCCAAGTCAGAACAGGGGATCTCAAATTCATTCAGACACTATCTCACAAGAATTCAAATATCACATAATATGGAATTCTTTTGCTTCCCCTGTCTCTTTTATGTGAAAATAGACTCAATAAAATTTAATTACATATTTTATTTGAAATTTAATTCAACTTCCACAATTTTTGGTAAATTTTCAAATTCATGCACTGCTGCTGTCCAACACTGTTTTACTACTAAAGTTCACTTTTGCACAATTTCACTTAATCCATTCCATTTTACCGAGGTTCGCTCAAATATCGAGCATATTGCTCATAAATTTAAATAAACATATACTTGCACTTGTTCATCACATAATCACTTTCACATTTATTTTCACTTAATCGATTTCCCGTTGAACTCATCAGAATAATAACAGATACACAATTGCCTGCACATTTTCTCATTTCCACACTTGTAGCCGAAGCTATCTGGTACGCATAGTAGCCTGCACTTAGTACTACACATGCGACCAATTATCCGGTACACGTAGTAGTCTGCACTTAGTACTACACACATGACCTAACCATCTGATACACGTAGTAGCCTGCACTTAGTACTACACACGTGATCGAAGTTATCAGGTACGCATAGTAGCCTGCACTTAGTACTACACATGCGACCAACAATCTGGTACACGTAGTAGCTTGCACTTAGTACTACACACGTGACCTCACAATAGCTCATTTGTATCGTTTCTATTCCGAAGGTTCAACTGGGAAATTCCTCACTTTTCAACATTTTACTAAAGTGTCCGTAATCAAATTAAATTCATAACTTACATCAAATAACTATTTGATAGGCAGCCACATTTCATATTATGTCAAAATATATTAACATAAAAAGAATCGATAGATTATTTATATACGAACTTAATCGAAGTGTCGATCTCACTATCCTTAGTACCAATTGTCCATTCATAGTATAATAAGACACAACTCAAATATGAAATCAGCTTTTAAGAATTTACATAACAAAAATCACATATTTCATATATCACTTGTCATGTATCATCATTTTCTTGCATTCAATGTAACATTCTTTCATGTCATATTTCCACATCTTAAACACCATTCCATCAACTTTTCCAATATATTAAATCATACAATATACGCAATAATAGTAAGAAATATAATTCAAACATAACATTGCATTATTATTATCATACGAACTTACCTCGATACAAAATATTAGCAATCGAGCCTATTCCTTGTAAACTTTGCTTTTCCCTCGATCACGACTTAAATCTCGTTTCTCTTGATCTATAATACCAAATTAATTTATTTAATACATAAATTCATCAAAACAGACTTTAATACGAACTTTGGCAAAATTACCATTTTGCCCCTAAACTTTTGCATAATTACACTTTTGCCCCTAGGCTCGGGAATTAAACTTCATCCCTTATTCTTATGTTTTATGACATGCTGATCATTTTTCCCTTCTATGACAACATCAAATTCTCACTCTATCATGCATTTATGACTATTAGGTATTTTTACCGATTAAGCCCTTTTACTCGTTTTCAGTTAAAACCGAGTAGCACAAGTTGTCTAACATAATTTAAAACCTCATATTCTATCATAAAACACCAAAATACACAAATTTCACCTATGAGTATTTTTCCAAATACGAACCCTAGGTTGAATTATTGCTAGCATAAGCTTAATCAAGTTATCGGGATTCCAAAAACATAAAGAACTTAAAAAACGAGGCTAGAATGGACTTACTATTGAGCTTGGAAAGCTTGAAAACCCTAGCCATGGCTTCCCCCATGCTAATTTCGGCCTCCATATGGAGAAGATGACCATTTTGTGTTATTTTTCCCATTTTATTTCATTTAATATACATATGACCAAAATGCCCTTACTACTAAACTTTCAAAAAAATTCCATCCATGTCCAACTTTTGTCCACAAACTTCAAAATGGTCTAATTACCATTTAAGGACCTTTGATTTAAAAACTCATAACAATTAAACACTTCTAACATGTAAAAATCAACTTTTGCACTTTTTACAATTTAGTTCTTTTGACGAAATTGAGTGCCCAAATGTCGAAATTTTTGAACGAAATTTTCACGAAATCATTCTATGAAATCATAGACCATAAAAAAAATAAAAATGAAATTTTCCTCGTCGAATTTGTGGTCCCGAAACCACTGTTCCGACTAAGCCCAAAATCAGGATGTTACAATTTCAATGCAGTACACTACCTAATCCAGCCCTACACACCATAATAAGAGTTCCCCAGAACTCATCCATCCCTACACACCATAATAGTATTATACAGAAGAGTCGCTAGTATAACAGTATTTGATAGGCGGACTAATTTGACTTTTAAAGCATTTACTTCCTCTTTCAAAATTCCAAACACCAATGCAATGGGCATGCCAATGAAGCCAAAAAATAATACAGTTACAATATTGTCATGCTTTTTTCATGCGATCAGTAATAATCTTGTAGTTTAACAATAACAGTAAGAATCCATCGGTAAAACATGCAAAAATACCAATGCACATTCACATAAGTAATTCAGAAAAATGGCACCACATTATATTTCGATCTACCATTCATGGATTTGTTACCAAATGTCCATTTTTCAGTTTCTCAGTACCTCGTCAAAAGGTTATATCCTAGTCAGATTCGACGTTACTTAACACCATCAAAATCTTTAGAACAAAAATAACTAATTTATTAGGAAAAAGTTAAAGCAACCATAATTCACTATTACATACTCAAACATTTGGCTGAACACCTACACAGACCCACCAATACACGATTAGGGCATAAACTTCACTATAGACACGTGCGATACTCCTCCAAATTAGATCTGATTTATCTCTCCCAGATCTAACCCTTTAAATGTCATATACACGAAATTACATGATGTTATAATCGATTATCAAAAGCTTTCAGTAGATTTGTGTACAATCGATTAAACCTAAAAGTAGTAAACAAACACAAGTCAGTGAATTTCTTGTAATCGATGTTTAACTGACACACATGTATAACTTACTGGTTTCTATAAAAGAATATGGATCTGTAGCACCCCACATCTGTGCCCTATGCCGAGATGGAATACGAGGCGTTACTAGACTTAAACACAAGCATTCAAACGTTTTCGAGTCACTAAGGCTTGATCAAATTTAAAACCTTTTTGGACTTTGTTTAAACTCCTTAATATGGGCCTATGGGGCCTCAAACATTCATTGGAAGCTGTTCGAAACCAACTCAAGTACTTAAACCAACTTAATAAAGATGACCCTTGAAACAGGGCACACGCCCGCGTGAAAGGGCAACACGCCCGTGTCGTCATTATAACATGGCTGTGCTGATGGCCCGTGTGACACACACGGCTTAAGCATCTAGGGACACGCCCGTGTCCCATACCCGTGTGAATTAAATTCTAAATTCAAACCTATAAGAGTTTTCACATGGCTTGACACATGCCCATGTCTATGGCCCGTGTCCCTTATACAGCCATGACACGCCCGTGTCTAAAAACCTTGACATTCTATTTCTAATGTCAGCATCCAATAAGGGGCACATGACCAAGGCACACGCTCGTTGCCAGAGGCCGTGTCCTCCACACGGTTGAGACACACAGCCGTTTCTCTGCCCGTGTGTTTACCACCATGCATTCTGACTTGCAAATTTTACGTGTATGAGACACACGGCTGAACAACACGCCTATGGGGCTGACCGTGTGTCACACACGGCCTAGACACACGCCCGTATCTCTACCAGTATGGACAATATAAGGCTATTTACCAAGCCCTTGCCACCCTGAAACATAATCTAACATCAACCAAACAACCATAGTTAAGACCTATATACATAACATATATTCAACCATGCCACCAATTTCACATTCATGAAAGACTATCTTGCATTCATATATAAACTTTCAATATTAGCCATTTTCTATAGCCTTATACAAAATGAATCAAATGCTAAAGTAAGCCAATACATTTGGCCTATTAACAATGACCCAAAACTCAAAAGTCTAGATCCTATACATGCCATAATCAAAATAAAAGGTATAACTATACCAAGTGCTATGGATGATAGTGTGATTGATGCCTCCGACGTCCGATGATCCTCAAGCTAATTAGGCAACACTATAAGAAAATGGAAAAGAGAAGGGGTAAGCATAAAGCTTAGTAAGTTGCATGAAAATAAACAACAACTACTTATCATAAAGTAATATGATCATAACCTTTCATAGTTTATTCATGAATACCATAAATAATGTAAGTACAACTTACTCATCATCATCTAATACAACTCATATTGCATACATTGAGCCATATCTAATACATTTCAATTAGGTACCTGTACCACTCATCACATGATCATAACTTTTCTCATTTCTATATAAATCATAAAGCTTTTGTTGAACCATTTGGAATACTACCGGATACTTAATAGCCCTAACATGAGTTAAGATGTCGAAGCCATGTCCCAGGCATGGTCTTACACTAGCTTTCATATAGCGAGGCTGATGCCATGTCCTAGACAGGTCTTACACTGGCTCTCATCTATCGGTGTAGATGCCATGTCCCAGACAGGTCTTACATTGACACACCACAAGCTAACGCCATGTCCCAAACAGGTCTTACACTAGCTTGTATATCGCGAGGCCGATTTATGTCCCAGACATGTCTTACACTAGCACTCGTCTCAATGCCGATGCATGTCCGACACATGTCTTACACTGGCTCTCATGCTGTGGCTAATGCATGTCCCAGACATGTCTTACACTAGCACACATATCACCCATTATCATGGTACAAATATCCAAGTCTATTCCAAATGTTCAACGAAAGTCTTTACTACGTCAATTTCTCAACATACATTCTCATATTCAAAATCAAGACAATTTATGCCATATCAAATCAATTATACATCATAAAGATATAGTTGCATTATTAGCATACAACTTACCTCGGTATTCAAAAAGTGCGACTAGTTGATTTAATCTACTTGCTTGGCCTTCCCCCGGTCTAGGTTCGGATTTTGTATTTCTTGATCTGAAATGGAAAAATTTAGCCATTTAATCATCAATTAAATCTAAACGCTCAATAATTTATGATTTGGGAAAAATGACCATTTAGCCCCTAGACTTTCACAAAATGACTACTTTACCCCTAGGCCCGAAAATCAATTTTTATTGAGTTTCCTTATTAGTCAAGCCTAACTGACCATTTATCTCTCTTATGACAACCCAAAATTTTCAATATTTCATAACATTACTATCTATTTTACAAACTTTACAAAATGGTCCTTTTAGGGTTTTCATGAGAAGTCTCTTCACAAAAGTTGTTTATTTTATAATTATGATTCATTTTCTTCCATAAAATTTTAGAAAACAAAATGAACATTCTCATGGTAAAATCCTAGACTTTCAACCATTTAACAAAATAGTCCCCCTATTAGAAAGCTCATGCTACAAGGGTTCTAAAAATGTAAAAATTTTCAAGAAAAGCCATCAGAGGCACTTACTTGCATGAGTAGAGAGTGGCTGAAATTTTGAAGCTCAAAAACACCTAAAATGGCTGAATTTTCAGTGGATAAGGAGATAGGGGAAAAAATGATATCTTTTCTCTTTATTTTATTTCATTTTGGTCAAATAAATTACCAAATTTCCGCCTAATCTTGACTTTCTCTATCTTTTATCTCCTATGGCCGGCCATCACTTGTCCTAGGGTCTATTTTCCCTTTAAATACCCCCAATTTTGGTTCTCTAGATATTTAACACCCTTAACTATTAAAATAGAACTTTTGCACTTTATGTGATTTAGTAATTTTTCACAATTAAGCATGAAATAGCTAAAATTAATTCACCAAAATTTTCATACTCTGATATAACCATGCCACAACACATAAAATAATATTAAAAATAATTTCCCCTTCATCGAATTAGTGGTCCCAAAACCAGTGTTTTGATTGGGCACAAAATCAGGCCGTTACAATTCTCCCCCTTAGGGATTTTCGTCCTCGAAAATCTTACCGAAGAATAAATTTGGGCATTGGTCTCTCATTGTATCCTCGGGTTCCAATGTGGCTTCTTCGACTCCATGTCTATGCAATAATACTTTAACAAGTGTAATACTCTTATTCCTTAGTTGTTTTACTTCCTGAGCCAAAAGTCTTAACTGGCTCTTCGCCATAAGTCATGTTTGCTAATCTCAACCTCTGTTGGCACGATCACATGCGAAGGATCCGATCTATAACGACGTAACATGGACACATGAAACACGTCTTGAATCTTTTCCAATTCTGAGGGCAAAGCCAATTGGTAGGCAACAGGCCCTACTCTCTCGGTAATCTCATAAGGTCCTATGAAACGAGGACTCAGCTTGCCCTTTCTATCGAATCTAAGGACTTTCCTCTACGGGGATACCTTCAAAAACACCTTATTGCCAACTTGAAACTCAATCTCTTTTCATTTCAAATCTGCATAGAATTTCTGTCTATCCGAAGCGTTCTTCAAACAGTCGCGAATCACCTTAACTTTCTCTTTGGTCTCTTTAACTAAGTCAACCCCATGTATTTGATTCTCTATCAGCTAGGTCCAATACAAAGGTGTTCGACACTTGCGTCCATACAAAGCGTCATAAGGCGCCATTTTTAGACTTGACTGATAACTATTGTTATAGGCAAATTCGACTAGCAGTAAATACTTTTCCTGACTACCTTGGAACTCGAGAACACAACACTACAACATGTCTTCTAAGATCTGAATCACTCTTTCTGACTGACCGTCATTTTATAGGTGAAAAGCCATGGTAAAATTCAGTTTCGTTCCAACGCCTCTTGCAACTTTTTTCCAAAACGGTAAGGTAAACCTCGAATCTCTATCCGAAATAATCGACAAAGGCACTCCATGAAGTCTCACAATCTCAGAAACATATAGATCGACCAGTTTCTCAAGGGAATAGTCAGTATGCACTTGTATAAAATGTGTCGACTTAGTAAGTCTATCAAAAACTACCCAAACTGAATCCTTTTTCCTTGTTGTCAAAGGCAACCCTGACACAAAATCCATGGTTACTCGATCCCACTTCCACTTGGGAACCATCACAGGTTGAAGTAAACCTGAGGGTACTTGGTGTTCGGCCTTCACTTGTTGACAGACTAGAGACTTAGAAACAAACTTAGAAATGTCTCTTTTCATCCCCGACCACGAGGACATTTTATTTAAGTCATTATACATTTTTACACTACCCAGATGGATAGACAAGCAACCACTGTGCCTCTTGCAAAATCCTCAGAATAAGGTCATTATCCTTGGGTACACAAACTCTGTCTTGGTACATCATACAACCGTCTGTACCAATACTAAACTCTGATTCATTTCCCGTCTCACACTGAGCCATTTTAGTTTGCAAGTCCCTATCACCTTTCTAAGCCTCACAAATCTCTTGAAGGAATGAAGGTCTAGCTCTCATCTTGGCTAAAATTGAACCATCATTAGTCACGGTCAACTGAGCATTCATAACCTTCAAGGCGAACAATGATTTTCTACTCAGAGCATCTGCGAGTACATTCGCGTTCCCCGGGTGGTAGTCAATCACTAACTCGTAATCCTTTATCAACTGTAGCCACCTTCGTTGCCATTGATTCAACTCCTTCTGAGTCATTAAATACTTGAGACTTTTATGGTCGGTAAACATTCGACATCTCTCGCCATACAAATGGTGTCTCTAATTTTTTAATGTGAACACGATGGCTGTTAGCTCCAAATCATGGGTCGGGTAATTATTCTCGTGTGGCTTTAGCTATCTCGAGGCATAAGCTATTACCTTACCTTCTTGCATGAGCACACACCCTAACCCATTCAAGGATGCATCACTATACACCACAAACTCTTTTTTCAGTTCTGGTTGCACTAAAACTAAGGTATCAGTCAACAAAGCCTTTAGTTTCTCGAAACTCTGTTAGCACTTCTTTAACCATTCGAACTTGACATCCTTTTGTAACAACCTTGTCATTGGAGTGGCTATCATAGAGAATCCATTCACAAATCTTCTGTAATATCCCGCCAAACCCAAAAAGCTTTGAACCTCTGTCACATCCCTCAGCGGTTTCCACTCAACGATAGTCGAGATCTTACTCGGGTCACTCTGATCCTATCACCCGACACAATGTGTCCCAAGAATCCAACCTCTCATAGCCAAAATTCGCTCTTAGTGAACTTGACGTACAACTACTTGTCTCTCAAGGTTTGTAGAATCGTTCTCAAATGCTCCGCGTGCTCACTCTCATCATGCAAATAAATTAATATGTCGTCGATAAAAATGACGACAAACCTATCCAAATATGGTCAGAAAATGCGGTTCATTAAGTCCATAAATACCGCAGGAGCATTCGTTAAACCAAAGGGTATGACGAGGAACTCATAATGGCCATACCTCGTCCGAAAAGAAGTTTTCGGTACATCTTGCTCCTTAACCCTTAACTGGTAGTAGCCTGACCTTAAGTCTACCTTAGAAAACACGGTGGCTTCCTTCAACTGATCGAACAGATCATCGATTCTTTGCAGGGATACTTGTTCTTTACAGTCACTTTGTTGAGCTGTATGTAGTCTATACATAACCTCATCAACCCGTCTTTCTTCTTCACAAAAAATACCGGAGTACCCCACGGGGAAAAACTCAGTCTTGCAAAACCCTTATCAGTTAATTCTTGCAACTGTACTTTCAACTCTTTTAATTCTTTCAGAGCCATCCTATAGGAGCGATCGAGATAGGTGCCGTACCAGGGACCAACTCGATACCAAACTCAACTTCTCTAGTAGGAGGCAATCCTAGCAACTCTTCTGGAAACACATCCAGATGCTCACATAGCACCGGCACTGTCTCAATTTTCACTTCAGACCCTTGGGTATTCAACAAAAATGCAAGGTAGGACTCATGCACCTTTTCTCAAATATATTTTCGCAGTCATGGACGATATTATTATAGGTGAGTCATCTGATTCATCTGGCTCAACCTGAAGAACATTCCCTCTTCACATTTTAACTCGATAACTTTTTTTCCACAATCCACTATGTCACCATGAGAAGTTACCCAATCCATACTGAGGATTAAGTCAAATTCATCAAATAGTAGTGGCACGAGGTTACCCAGAAAACAGTGACCTCTAACCATAAAAGGACAGTTACTACATATTTTCAACTTACACCTTCTTGCTTAGTGGGTTTGACACCTTTACTAAAAATTATGTAGACTCGATTGGAATATTCATACTAGGTACTAATTTCATTCAAACATAAGAATGGATAGACCCTGGATCAATTAAGAGAAAAAGTACCCGTAATCACATCTGGTGAAGATGCCTCTTCACGAGCGCGAATGGTATAAGTTCTTGCAGGCGCTCAGCCATCGGACCTTACAGCTGAATCTCTAAGAGCACCTCTACTGCTAGCCCCACTATTCAGGTTCTTCTGTGCTCTACCCTTGGAAGGAGCACTATTTGCCCTCATATCTTGCTTTTTCTCTTTATCATCTGATTTCGGACAGTTCCAGATGAAGTGGTCTAGTGATCCACATTTGAAGCAACCTCTCTCAATCCCTCGGCACTTGCCGAAATGACACCTACCACATTGTGAACACTCTGGCCTATTTGATCGAACACTACCAACACTTGCGATAGAAGTGGTTTGAGATTTAGACGTCGTGTCCTGCTTGTTCCTGCTCTTGCTCGAGAACCCCATTGACGCGTTTGATCGGGTAGGAAACTCTCTTAATCTCTTAGATAAGGTCTACTGTGATTTCCCCATCTATCTTTTCCTTGAGTCTCGGGACTCGATGTCAGGTTTTCTCTTCTCTTTCACCAATTGCTCGGCCTTACATGCTCGTTCCACGAACATCACAAATTCCCTTAATTCTAAGATGCCAACTAATAATCAGATGTCTTCGTTCAATCCGTCCTCAAACCTCTTGCACATGATGGCTTCGGTAGATACGCACTCCCTCGTGTATTTGTTGAGCCTCATGAACTCACTCTCATACTCTGTTACTATCATTCGGCCCTGCTTTAGTTTGAGAAATTCTTTCCTCTTTTGGTCGATGAACCTCTGACTAATGTACTTCTTTTGGAATTCCTAAGTTATCCTCTCTTTCGGTACAATGGACATGAGAGTATTCCACCATTGGTAGGCTGAGTCTCGTAGGAGTGACACTGTGCACTTCACGTGCTCCTCAAACATGCACGTTAGCTCATCAAATACCCTAATGATATTTTTGTAACACCCCTCACCCATATCCAGCGCCAGGACAGGGTTCGAGGCATTACTAGACTTAAACCTTCACCAACATACAAAACCCGATCACCAAATATCACCCAAAATTAAAACTTTCAAGCACACACGTATTGTCCCTTATCTGGGCCTTCGGGGCCTAAAACATACATCGGGGTGGTTCGGGACAAAACCAAGAACATTTAATAAACTTTGGGAAACTTAATAGATTCTCTTACTTTAGTGAGTCACACGCTCATGTGGTTGGTGTCGTGTGGTCACACACGCCCGTGTGACTCTCTGTTTATGACGTCAACATCCATTTAGGGGCACACGGCCAAGACACACGCCCATGTGTCTAGCCCGTGCTCGAAACTGACTTAAACTTTTAGGTGCAGAGGACACATGGCCATACCACACTCTCATGAGGGCGATCCGAGTGTCACACACGGCCTAGACACATGCCTGTGTGTCTACCTGTATGGACCTAATAAGGCTATTTTCCGAGCCTCTGGTCACCCTCTATCAACCAATCACGTATATAGGTTACCTTAATACATAATAAGGCCAGAATATACACTTACAAATAACCTTAATAAACCTCATTTGCATGTGAACCTCATATCATCGGTTTAACACATGCTAGGTTATTTCCTTTGTTTTAAGGATTTCCATATCTCATTAACACTTTTAGGATTGGCTCATTATTGTAATTCATTGCCAATTATGGTCAAGCCATCCCGTGCAAACATAAGCATGCATAAATTTGTAGGTCATAGCCCATTTCAAAATAAGCCAATTCCCATGCCCAAATACAAGAAGATATGTAAACTTTTACAATCTTTCATATGGGAAATTCAAATGACATATATCACAAAATGAACCAAAGTCCTATACATGCAATTGGACAAAATAAAAGTGTCTTTATACCAAAGCTGGACTAGTTCATAGTGTGTTGACTCTCCAATTGTCTTCCAATCTTTACGAGTCCTCGAGCTCTGTAAGACAAGGAAAAGAGAGGGGTAAGCATTTACTTGCTTAGTAAACCCGAATAACTGGAAAGTAAACTTACCGATTAATTAGCATACAAGCATATTAAGCAAATAAACCAACAAGTATGGAATGGTTTCCCTATTACATGCACTCCATCAACAAGTTAGTCACATAATAAAACACCATGTAACTTCTCTAAGATGAGCTCAACATTCAACGTTTTCATTTTTGTATCACATATTAATCCCGTTGAGTTACTCAAAAAATCTCGATGGATTATCCATTTGCCGTCAAGTCATAAGAGCGATCATCTCAAGTACGCACTCTCGCAAACCTCACATTTTACGGCGGGATTACCAGTCCACGTAATATAAACTCATAAGGTGATGTCAGGATTACCAGTCCAAGCTAAATCCCTTATAGTGACAAACACCCTTAATGAGCTTGGATCTAAATTACCAGTCCAGACTAAATTCAGACCCTAATCGGATTACCCATCCGGGCTAAATCCACAATGCACACATATTCTTCAAGAGGCTCGATCACTCAAGGAACACTTGCCGGGCTAGATCCTTTCTATATTTGAGATAAATATATTACCCGTCCGGGCTAAATCCTTTTCTACAACACATGAAGGATCTCAAGTCACATGTAAATCACGGTTTTTCTATCGAATTTCCTTTTCAACTTCAACCGGGACATTTATCAACATATTATTATTATGAATGCATTTCATAGATTTTCATGGCATCATCAAAAAGAATTATCATACATTCATAAATCATACAATTAGGCATATTATGAGTTTACTTTAAGATATCCAAACTTACCTGGTACTCGTCTCGGTATCGTGTTTCGGTTATTTTGAAACCTTTCGTTTCCCTATCGACCTCCGGAATTTGTTCCTTGGAGTCTATAACAATAAAAATAAATCATTAACACCTCACATTGTACTTTTTGAGCCTATATTTACCCTCGATCCAAATGACCGTTTTGTCCCTAACCTTTTACATTTTTACGATTTAGTCCCTAGGCTCGTATAATGAAATGCATGAAATTTCTACCTTACCCAAGCCTAGCCAAATGTTTTCCCTTTTATGGTAGCCCACATTTTTCCATTATTTCACATTTCTACCTCACATTTTACACTTTTTGCAAAAATGTCCTTTTTTAGGGGTTTTTCATGAAAATCACTTAGAAAAAGATGTTTAACACACATCCAACTTCCATATTCCTCTATAAACCATCAAAATACAAGTAACTCATGCATGGGTAATTTTCTAAATGTGAACCCTAGCATGAAATATGGGTAGAAATAGAGAGAGTAAGCTACCAAGACTTCAAAAATACGAAGAACATTAAAAACGGGGAGTGAGAGCACTTACTATTGAGCTTGAAAATGTTGAAAACCCTACCTATGGTGATTTGAGAATTTCAGCTGGACAAGGAAGAAGAATGATTGATTTTTTCCTTTTTTTTCCCATTTTATTTCATTAAAATGCCAAATGACCAAAATGCCCTTAAGCCCTTTTTTTAAAATTTCATTCATACAAGCCCATTCTTGTCAAAAACTTAGAAATTGGGTAAATTACTCTCTAAGGACCTCTAACAAATAATCTAAAGCAATTTCATACATATTACTTCTAGAATCCAAGTTTTGCAATTTATTCAATTTGGTCTTTATTTTCCAATTGGGCACTCTACCCATAAAATTTCTTCATGAAACTTTAACACACGCATATTCTCATATTCTAAACCTCATAATAATCATTAAATAAATATTTTGATGTCGGATTTGTGGTCCCAAAGTCATTGTTCTGACTAGGCCCTATTTCGGGATGTTACAAATTTCCAACTAGAACTCTGCTCTTTCTGGGTCATCATCAATATTAGCCCGAAATTCCTCGGCCTCTTACTTTCGTATTTTATTTACTGGAGGTTTCTCTCTCCTAACCATATCCACTCTTTGCGGAGCTATAGGGGCACACTGAGGAACCAGAGGAGGTAGGGGAGGTGGGGGAGGTGGAGTGCTCAGATTCACACGAACAAACTCCGTGAACCAAGCGTCCATCATATGGAGGTAAGCCTCTCTAGCCCTCCGCCCTAACTCAGTGTCATGGGCCCACTATCTACTGGCGCGGTCCCTTCAGCGAGAGCCGGTGCATTACTTTCCACATCATCTGTCATAGCTACGTCAGGATCCATCTACTATATAAATAAAAACACAATTTATCTCGTCAGGAGTCATTACACTATCAATATATAGTTATGGTATGTATAGCTAAACTCGTACTCACGTTATGTTAGTCCTAAAATTGACTAAACCATAGCTTTGATACCATTAAATGTAACATCCGACACCCGTGCCCTACGTCGGGACGGAATATGAGGTGTTACTAAACTTAAACACATGCATTCAAACGTTTCTGAGTCACCAAGACTTGATCAAATTTAAAATTTTTTTGGAATTTGTTTCAACTCCTTAATATGGGCCTACGAGGCCTCAAACATTCATTGGAAGCCATTCAAAACCAACTCGGGTCCTTAAACCGACTTAATAAAGATAACCCTTGAAATAGGGCACACGCTTATGTTAAAGGGCAATACGCCCGTGTGATCATTATAACATGGCCGTGCTAATGGCCCGTGCGACACACACGACCTAAGGATCTAGGGACACGCCCATGTCTTATGTCTGTGTGAATTAAATTAAATTCGAACCTATAGGGGTTTTCACACAGCCTGGAACACGTCTGTGTCTATGGCTCGTGTCTCTCTCACGACTATGACACGACCGTGTCCTACCCCGTGTCTAAAAACATTGCCATTTTGTTTCTGACATCAGCATCCAATAAAGGGCACACGGCCAAGGCACACGCCCGTGGCCAGAGGCCGTGTCTCTGCCTGTATGTTTACTACCATGCATTCTGACTTGCAAATTTTACGTGCAGGGGACACACAACTGAACAGCAAGCCCATGGGGCTGACCGTGTGTCACATACGGCCTAGACACATGTCCGTGTGTTTACCCATGTGGACAATATAAGGATATTTTAAAAAAAATTATCACGATGAAGGCAAGTGTACCTATCGAACAACAATATAGCTTTAGCAAGACCGGGTTGTCGAACCCAAAGGAACCAAGAGTACTAGTAATTACTTCCTTTTTATTATCTAGCCTAAAAATTAAGGGATTTGTTGATCTAAACTAATTAACTAAGCTAAGGGTGCACAGAGAGAAAATTGGGGAAAAGCTTCTGGGAAAACTCGATTGATTAAGACAATACCCAAGGAAAAATCCACCTAGACTTCACTTGTTATTTGACTCTAAATCAGAAGATTTATTCATTTGACTTGATCCGTAGAAATCCCTAAGTTATATTATTATCGCTCTCTCGACACTAATAAAGTCTAACCCTAGGTTGATTAATTGAAATCTCTTTCTAATTAATACCCTAGTGTTGCATTAACTAGATCTATGGACTCCCTTATTAGGTTCGTGACAGCCCAAAATTGACCCTAGTCGGGAAGTGGTTTCGGGACTCTAAACCGAGTCACCGAAAGGTTTGAATGTGATGTTTATTGTCTAGAATATGTAATCATGAATGTGTGAAAATTTCAAGCTTCGATTGCATGTGAATTTAGTCAATAGGACTTATATGAGAAAATTTTAAAATGTGATAGGTCAATGCATGAGGACCTATTAGTGCATGTGGAAGAAAAAGGGGACTTGCATGTCAAATTCCCCCTCCCTAATATGTAGTGGCCGGCCATGCTATGGGTGGAAACATGTCACCAACATGTTGTGTTAGTGATGTATGGTAAGGAAAATAAAATAATAAGCATGATAATTAAATAATGAAAGGAAGGGTGATGAAAAAAAGAAAAAAAAATAATGGTCTCATGCATACACCCCATTGCCGTGAGCTAAAGGAAGGAAAAGAAAGGTTTTGTTCATCCTTTTTCAACCTCTTTTGACCGAAAATCCTAAGGAAGAGGATTAGGAGGAAGTTTGGCCATGCATGTAACTAGATTGAGGTATGTTTAATGTTATTCTTTGAGATTCATGTATATTTTAAGTTGTAAGTTCAAAATCTACCTAGCCATGGTTCAAACTTTGTTAAATGATGGAGATGACATTCGGCCATGAATGTTACGTTCTTGGTTGGTATTTTGATGTCTTTGGTGATGAGGTAAGGAGATGGTTGACCTTGGGTGTTTAGTAAAAGGGTTTGGATGTGAGAGTGTGTGAGAAGTAGAAATGAGGAGTCTTAGCAACTCCATGAAGGTTCGGCCATGGTAGTTTGAGGATTAGAGATTTTATTTCTTGTTAAAAATTTGATGAATCCTAGTGTGTGAAGTGTTTGAACCAACTAAGGATTAATAGATGCATGGGTACAAAGTAGGAAGAATCGGCTACTATGGTTGACACCAATGCCGAATGTAAAGATGTTATAGTAAATAATGTATGTGATTTGAGTTGATAATGTGAAAAAGGATAATTAGATGTATTATAAATGACATAAAGATTTTAGAAATTATTTTGGTTAGGTGTGTGTATGATTAAGTATATTCGGCAATATACTTAAAGTGAGTACTTGATATTATATGGGAGTATGTATATTTGGCCACATGAGTAATTAATGAGGATGGTTGCCGAATATACAAACATACATAAGCATGTGTAATTGAATTATGAATGTTTAACAAGATGGTTAAACTAGTGAATTATTGATTAAGCTCAAGGAGCTAAAGGAGGAGAATCTAGCAAAGGCAAAGAAAAGATCACTGAGTAGCCGAGTTGGAACCGTCTTACCCAACACAAGGTAAGTCATTAAGCATGTAGTTGGTATTATTTCAAATGGTCATAATGTTTATGTATTGATGCTGAATGGAATGAATAAATATACATATATATATATGCATGTACGTATGTGATGATGAAATTGTTGAATGAAAAGAAAAGAGGTAAGATGTACTGAGTTGTTGATCTCGGCACTAAACGTGCGGGTATAACCATTTATGACCATGAGATTGGTGCTAAGTGCGCGGGATTAAATTGTACAGCACTAAGTGTGCGATTTGACTATGTTGCACTAAGTGTGCGAAATGAATATGATGCACTAAGTGTGCGAATTGACCATGCGGCACTAAGTGTGCGAGTTTGACTATGTAGCACTAAGTGTGCGATTTGATTACGTAGCACTAAGTGTGCGAGTTGATTATATAGCACTGAGTGTGCGGACTCAATATACATTCGTGAATCATTATGGACACTATGTGTGCGACACTATTGAGTCGATCGCGGATAGCGGATCGGGTAAGTGTCTTGAGTACATGGCTAATAGGTGCTATGCTTATACTTGGTGTTGAGCTCGGTAAGTTTGAACCTATGTGACAAATATACTTGAAGTCACGTACATAAAATTTATCGTAGGATGGGTGAAAGGCCGTTTAGTCGTTTGATTGTAACGAAAATAAATTGATTTATGAAAATGCTTCAATGTCCTATTGATGAGTATATGGAATGTGAATGCATGAATTGATATGAAACTGAATCGATAGGTTGGAGGAACTATGGTATGGTTCGGTATGGATGGAGTAAATTGTCTCGTTCCATTTTGTTTCCTCTTTTGATAATGTTATTGATGGATGGTAGTGCATTGCTTATGACTTACTGAGTTATAAACTCACTCGGTGTTTCCTTGTCACCCATTATAGGTTGCTTGGACTCATCTATTTTTGCGGGGTCAGGCCGTCATCGAAGTCATCACACCGGATAGCAAGTTTTGGTACTTTCTTCTTAGTTGGCTTAGAAGAACATTTTGGCATGTATAAGCTATTACGTTGTGTTTGAACTTTGGCATGTAAACTTTAAGCCATGCGAAAATGGCACGAATGTTCGATTGAGTTGGATCAAGGGTAGGCATGAAATGGACCTAGTTACTTTCGTAACAGATGCTGGCAGCAGCAGTGTCATGAGATTGAAAAATCACTAAAAATAGTAGGAGTGGAATTAATTGATGAATAAATTATGTAATCGAAGCTCGATGAGTCTGTTTTCATGAGGAAGTAACGAAAAGATCATATGGGCAGTATATTAAGAGATAATCAGATTTTTGTGGGACAGGGGCCAGAACGGTTTCTGGATTCCCTGCTCCGACTTTGGAAATTCATTATAAATTAACCAGAGATAATTAGGGGTTGTATTATATATGTACAGATTCCTCTCTGAGTCTAGTTTTCATAGAAACAAACGGCATCAGTATTGAAGCCCCGTGCAGGGAGATATCCAAGTCGTAATGGGAAAAGTTCAGTGTAGTCGACCCCTGCAACATGGGAGACTTTGACTAATAAACTGTACTAATTGGCCCGACCACAAATTCTAGAAAAAAATACATAGATGGGCACATGAGTCTAGTTTCTGGGAAAAATTACGAAACTGATTTTCGAGTTACGAAACTCAAGATATGATTTCTAAAACGACTAGTACACAGATTGGGCAGTGTCTAGAAAATAAATTTTATAAGGGGTTAAAGTCAGTTAACACCTCGTGTTCGACTCCGGTGTCGGTTTCGGGTTCGGGGTGTTACATTTGATTGGTATCAGAGCTATGGTTTAGTCGGTTCTAGGACTACCATAGCGCGTATGAGTCTAGCTATACATGCCGAATGTTAATGTTTAAATGTGTGATGACTTCCGACGGTTGAAATGTTTTTGTTTTGATTAGTAAATGGACCCTGGTGAAGAAAGAACCCTAGCGGATGACGTTGAGAGCGTAGCGGCTGCTCCCGCACAAGGGACGCCGCCTGTTGAACCTCAGTCATCTGTGAATAATCAAGGTGAGGGGGCTAAACAAACCTTCTTTACCATGATGAATGAGTGGGTCGCGCAATATGCCCGAACCAACCCGGCTGTCCAACAATTCCCAAATTTGAATAATCCACCCCAAGAGCCTGTAATGCCATCAGTCGCTGATCCTGTGAGGCTGAGTAAGCCACCTGTAGACTTGATTAGGAAGCGTGGGGCCGAGGAGTTCAAGGCCATAGTAACTGATGATGCCGAAAGGGCCGAGTTCTGGCTTGATAACACCATTCGGGTGTTCGATGAATTGTCATGCACACCCGACGAATGTCTAAAATGTGCTGTATCTTTGTTGCGAGACTCAGCCTACTATTGGTGGAGGACCTTGATTTCCATAGTCTCGAACGAGCGAGTAACTTGGGACTTCTTTCAAACGGAATTCCGAAAGAAATTTGTTAGCCAACGGTTCATTGATCAGAAGCGTAAGGAGTTCTTGGAACTCAAGCAAGGCCGTATGACTGTATCTGAATACGAACATGAATTCGTAAGACTCAGTAGGTATGCCCGGGAGTGTGTAGCTGATGAGGTTGCTATGTGCAAAAGATTCGAGGAAGGATTGAATGAAGATTTAAAGCTACTAATGGGTATTTTGGAAATAAAAGAATTCGTAACACTAGTCGAACGAGCCTGCAAGGCGGAAGAACTTGGAAAGGAGAAGAGGAAGGCTGAATTTGAAGCTAGAGATTATCGTAAAAGATCGATGGGTAAAGCTCCGTTCTCAGCTGTAAAGAAGTTCAGGGAGGACATTAATAAGTCGAGGGCGACTGCGGGAATTTCCATCAGGGCAAGACCATCGATGGGCTCCCGAGCTACTTCGGTAGCTAGTGTGGGCAATAATCGTCACGAGAAACCTGAATGTCCCCAATGTGGAAGACGACACCTAGGTGAATGTTGGGGCAAGTCTACTAGCAGGGCCTGTTACGGATGCGGTTCGAAGGACCACTTCATTAGAGATTGCACGGAGCTGGATGAGAAGAATAAGATTCAAGGTGCAAGACCTAGTGGAGTGACATCTAGAGGTAGACCACCGAGAATTTTAGGAGGCAGGGGTGGTAGTTAGAGGGGGGCCTCTGATACGGCCGATCGAGCCGAGAATCGTACTCCTGCTAGAGCATATGCCATTCGCGCACGAGAGGAGGCATCCTCCCCCAACGTCATCACTGGTACCTTCACTCTCTTTGATACTAATGTGATTGCATTGATTGACCCTGGTTCTACTCATTCATATGTATGTGAAACCTTAGCAACCAGTAAGACTCTACCTGTTGAGTCTACTGAGCTCGTAATTCGAGTATCAAACCCTTTGGGTCAATGCGTACTTGTTGATAAAGTGTGTAAGAGATGCCCTCTAATAATCCGAGAATCCTATTTTCCGGCCGATTTGATGCTTTTGCCGTTCGACGAGTTTGATGTTATTCTTGGTTTGGATTGGTTAACCGCGCATGATGCGGTTGTGAATTGCAAAAGCAAGACTATCGATTTGAGGTGCGCAAATAACGAAATAATCCGAGTTGAGTCTGCGGACTTAAGGGGGTTGCCAGCTGTAATATCAGCAATGTTGGCCCAGAAATATGTAAGGAAAGGGTGCGAAGCATACCTCGCGTATGTACTTGATGACAAGGAGTTAGAAAAGAAACCCGAATCGGTGCCGGTGGTTTGTGAATACCCGGATGTTTTTCCTGAAGAGTTACCGGGTTTGCCACCTGCTCGGGAGGTAGAGTTTGGTATTGAGCTTGTACCTGGAACTACGCCAATTTCGATCGCTCTGTATCGTATGGCACTAACCGAGTTAAAAGAGTTGAAAGCTCAGTTGCAAGAATTGACGGATAGAGGTTTCGCTCGACCGAGTTTCTCACCTTGGGGTGCACCAGTATTGTTCGTGAAAAAGAAGGACGGAACCATGAGGTTGTGCATTGACTATCGTCAACTGAATAAAGTGACGATAAAGAATAAGTATCCGTTACCGCGTATTGATGATCTGTTCGATCAATTAAAGGGAGCATCGGTGTTTTCAAAGATAGATTTGAGATCGGGTTATTATCAGTTGCGGATTCGAGATTCGGACGTACCCAAAACTGCTTTCAGAACGAGGTACGGTCACTACGAGTTCTTAGTGATGCCGTTTGGGCTCACTAATGCCCCTGCGGTGTTTATGGATTTTATGAATCGGATCTCCAGGCCGTATTTGGATCGGTTCGTAGTTGTGTTTATTGATGACATCTTGGTCTATTCAAGAGATGAGACCGAACATGCTGAGCATCTGAGGCTAGTGTTGCAAATTTTGCGGGATAAGCAGTTATATGCTAAGTTCAGTAAGTGTGAGTTCTGGTTAAGAGAGGTTAGCTTCTTGGGTCATGTGGTATCCGCATCGGGTATTCGAGTTGACCCGAGCAAAATTTCAGCCATACTTAACTGGAAGCCTCCGAGAAATGTTACCGAAGTCCGGAGCTTTCTAGGGCTCGCCGGTTATTACCGACGATTTGTCAAAGGTTTCTCGATGATAGCCACACCAATGACGAAGCTACTTCAAAAGGATGTTAAGTTCGAATGGATGGAGAAATGTCAGAAAAGCTTCGATCAACTGAAAACTCATTTGACTGAAGCTCCAATTTTGGTGCAACCCGAATCGGGTAAAGAGTTTGTCACTTATAGTGACGCATCCCTACTTGGGTTGGGTTGCGTATTGATGCAAGAAGGTCGATTTGTGGCCTATGCGTCGAGACAATTGAAGCCACACGAGAGAAATTATCCGACCCATGATCTCGAACTAGCCGCCATTGTGTTTGCATTGAAAATATGGCGACATTATTTGTTTGGTGAGAAGTGCCATGTGTTTTCGGATCACAAAAGTCTCAAATATTTGATGACTCAACGAGACTTGAATCTGCGACAAAGACGTTGGCTTGAGTTGTTGAAAGATTACGAGCTTGACATTGATTACCACCCGGGAAAGGCTAATGTGGTTGCGGACGCCTTAAGCCGGAAATCACTATTTACTTTGCGAGCGATGAATGTACACTTGTCTGTTCTACCTGACAATGTGTTAGTAGCTGAATTAAAAGCCAAACCATTATTGACTCATCAAATTCGTGAAGCTCAGAAAGTCGATGATGAATTGGTTGCAAAACGAGCTGAGTGTGTTCCGAACAAGGAATCGGAGTTTCAGATTGATGATGATGGTTGTTTGAGGTTTAGAAGTCGTTTGTGTGTTCCAAGGAATTCGGAACTCATTCCGATGATTCTGAACGAAGCCCATTGTAGCCGAATGTCAATTCACCCGGGGAGCACGAAAATGTACAACGACTTGAAACGTCGGTTTTGGTGGCATGGTATGAAACGAGACATCTCCGACTTTGTTTCGAGATGTTTAATATGTCAACAAGTGAAAGCAGAACATCAAGTGCCTTCAGGGTTACTTCAGCCAATCATGATACCCGAGTGGAAATGGGACCGAGTCACAATGGACTTTTTGTCCGGACTGCCATTGTCCGTAAGTAAGAAGGATGCGATTTGGGTTGTTGTTGATAGGCTGACTAAGTCGGCTCACTTTATCCCCGTGCGTACGGATCTTTCATTGGATAAACTAGCCGAATTGTATGTCTCTCAGATTGTGAGATTACATGGAGTACCTATTTCTATCGTGTCGGATAGAGATCCGAGATTCACCTCACGATTTTGGAAGAAATTGCAAGAAGCTTTAGGTACCAAGCTGCATTTTAGCACCGCTTTTCACCCCCAAACCGATGGTCAATCCGAGCGGATAATTCAGATACTTGAGGATATGTTGAGATGTTGCATCCTCGAGTTCAGTAGTTCATGGGAACGGTATTTACCTTTGATTGAATTCGCTTACAACAATAGTTTTCAATCAAGTATTAAGATGGCACCTTATGAGGCTTTGTACGGTCGTAAATGCCGTACGCCATTGTTTTGGACCGAGCTTGGTGAAAGTAAAATTTTCGGAGTTGATTTGATTAAAGATGCCAAACAAAAAGTAAAGGTAATCCGCGAAAGTCTGAAGGTAGCCACAGATCGTCAAAAATCGTATGCGGATTTAAAACGAAAGGACATTGAATATCAGGTGGGAGATAAAGTGTTTCTTAAAGTGTCACCTTGGAAGAAGGTACTCAGATTTGGCCGTAAAGGCAAGTTGAGCCCGAGATTCATTGGGCCGTACGAAATTTCCGAACGAGTGGGGCCGGTTGCATATAGATTGATTTTGCCCCCTGAACTTGAAAGGATGCACGATGTCTTCCATGTTTCAATGCTTCGACGTTATAGATCCGATCCGTCACATGTGATTAATCCCTCAGAAGTTGAAATTCAATCTGACTTGAGCTATGAAGAAGAACCGATTCGTATCCTAGCTCGTGAAGTGAAAGAGTTGCGAAATAAAAGGGTTCCGTTGGTTAAGGTGTTGTGGCTCAAACACGGGATCGAGGAAGCAACCTGGGAACCCGAGAGCTCGATGAAAGAACGATATCCAAACCTATTTACCGGTAAGATTTTCGAGGACGAAAATTTCTTAAGTGAGGGAGAGTTGTGACAGCCCAAAATTGACCCTAGTCGGGAAGTGGTTTCGGGACCGCTAAACCGAGTCACCGAAAGGTTTGAATGTGATGTTTATTGTCTAGAATATGTAATCATGAATGTGTGAAAATTTCAAGCTTCGATTTAGTCGATTGCATGTGAATTTAGTCAATAGGACTTATATGAGAAAATTTTAAAATGTGATAGGTCAATGCATGAGGACCTATTAGTGCATGTGGAAGAAAAAGGGGACTTGCATGTCAAATTCCCCCTCCCTAATATGTAGTGGCCGGCCATGCTATGGGTGGAAACATGTCACCAACATGTTGTGTTAGTGATGTATGGTAAGGAAAATAAAATAATAAGCATGATAATTAAATAATGAAAGGAAGGGTGATGAAAAAAAGAAAAAAAATAATAATGGTCTCATGCATACACCCCATTGCCGTGAGCTAAAGGAAGGAAAAGAAAGGTTTTGTTCATCCTTTTTCAACCTCTTTTGACCGAAAATCCTAAGGAAGAGGATTAAGAGGAAGTTTGGCCATGCATGTAACTAGATTGAGGTATGTTTAATGTTATTCTTTGAGATTCATGTATATTTTAAGTTGTAAGTTCAAAATCTACCTAGCCATGGTTCAAACTTTGTTAAATGATGGAGATGACATTCGGCCATGAATGTTACGTTCTTGGTTGGTATTTTGATGTCTTTGGTGATGAGGTAAGGAGATGGTTGACCTTGGGTGTTTAGTAAAAGGGTTTGGATGTGAGAGTGTGTGAGAAGTAGAAATGAGGAGTCTTAGCAACTCCATGAAGGTTCGGCCATGGTAGTTTGAGGATTAGAGATTTTATTTCTTGTTAAAAATTTGATGAATCCTAGTGTGTGAAGTGTTTGAACCAACTAAGGATTAATAGATGCATGGGTACAAAGTAGGAAGAATCGGCTACTATGGTTGACACCAATGCCGAATGTAAAGATGTTATAGTAAATAATGTATGTGATTTGAGTTGATAATGTGAAAAAGGATAATTAGATGTATTATAAATGACATAAAGATTTTAGAAATTATTTTGGTTAGGTGTGTGTATGATTAAGTATATTCGGCAATATACTTAAAGTGAGTACTTGATATTATATGGGAGTATGTATATTCGGCCACATGAGTAATTAATGAGGATGGTTACCGAATATACAAACATACATAAGCATGTGTAATTGAATTATGAATGTTTAACAAGATGGTTAAACTAGTGAATTATTGATTAAGCTCAAGGAGCTAAAGGAGGAGAATCTAGCAAAGGCAAAGAAAAGATCACTGAGTAGCCGAGTTGGAACCGTCTTACCCAACACAAGGTAAGTCATTAAGCATGTAGTTGGTATTATTTCAAATGGTCATAATGTTTATGTATTGATGCTGAATGGAATGAATAAATATACATATATATATATGCATGTACGTATGTGATGATGAAATTGTTGAATGAAAAGAAAAGAGGTAAGATGTACTGAGTTGTTGATCTCGGCACTAAACGTGCGGGTATAACCATTTATGACCATGAGATTGGCGCTAAGTGCGCGGGATTAAATTGTACAGCACTAAGTGTGCGATTTAAGTATGTTGCACTAAGTGTGCGAAATGAATATGATGCACTAAGTGTGCGAATTGACCATGCGGCACTAAGTGTGCGAGTTTGACTATGTAGCACTAAGTGTGCGATTTGATTACGTAGCACTAAGTGTGCGAGTTGATTATATAGCACTGAGTGTGCGGACTCAATATACATTCGTGAATCATTATGGACACTATGTGTGCGACACTATTGAGTCGATCGCGGACAGCGGATCGGGTAAGTGTCTTGAGTACATGGCTAATAGGTGCTATGCTTATACTTGGTGTTGAGCTCGGTAAGTTTGAACCTATGTGACAAATATACTTGAAGTCACGTACATAAAATTTATCGTAGGATGGGTGAAAGGCCATTTAGTCGTTTGATTGTAACGAAAATAAATTGATTTATGAAAATGCTTCAATGTCCTATTGATGAGTATACGGAATGTGAATGCATGAATTGATATGAAACTGAATCGATAGGTTGGAGGAACTATGGTATGGTTCGGTATGGATGGAGTAAATTGTCTCGTTCCATTTTGTTTCCTCTTGTGATAATGTTATTGATGGATGGTAGTGCATTGCTTATGACTTACTGAGTTATAAACTCACTCGGTGTTTCCTTGTCACCCATTATAGGTTGGTCGGACTCATCTATTTTTGCGGGGTCAGGCCGTCATCGAAGTCATCACACCGGATAGCAAGTTTTGGTACTTTCTTCTTAGTTGGCTTAGAAGAACATTTTGGCATGTATAAGCTATTACGTTGTGTTTGAACTTTGGCATGTAAACTTTAAGCCATGCGAAAATGGCACAAATGTTCGATTGAGTTGGATCAAGGGTAGGCATGAAATGGACCTAGTTACTTTCGTAACAGATGCTGGCAGCAGCAGTGTCATGAGATTGAAAAATCACTAAAAATAGTAGGAGTGGAATTAATTGATGAATAAATTATGTAATCGAAGCTCGATGAGTCTGTTTTCATGAGGAAGTAACGAAAAGATCATATGGGCAGTATATTAAGAGATAATCAGATTTTTGTGGGACAGGGGCCAGAACAGTTTCTGGATTCCCTGCTCCGACTTTGGAAATTCATTATAAATTAACCAGAGATAATTAGGGGTATTACCATATATGTACAGATTCCTCTCTGAGTCTAGTTTTCATAGAAACAAACGGCATCAGTATTGAAGCCCCGTGTAGGGAGATATACAAGTCGTAATGGGCAAAGGTCAGTGTAGTCGACCCCTGCAACATGGGAGACTTTGACTTATAAACTGTACTAATTGGCCCGACCAAAAATTCTAGAAAAAAATACATAGATGGGCACATGAGTCTAGTTTCTGGGAAAAATTACAAAACTGATTTTCGAGTTACGAAACTCAAGATATGATTTCTAAAACGACTAGTACACAGATTGGGCAGTGTCTGGAAAATAAATTTTATAAGGGGTTAAAGTCAGTTAACACCTCGTGTTCGACTCCGGTGTCGGTTTCGGGTTCGGGGTGTTACAAGGTTTCACCCTAATCCAAAAAAATATTGTCACCCTATCTCTAGGCGTGCAATCAACTCCTCTTAATTACAACAAATTTACTTTTAGACAGGGACTTTTACTCCTCTGAATAAGTGCATTAACTTGAATCAATATCCTGGAATATTAAAACAAGAATTAAGAACACATAATTAAGAACAAGTGAAATATTTATCATACAATTCAGATAATAATAACAAGATCTGTCTTAGGTTTCATTCCCCTTAGTTATTTATGGGTTTTAGTTCATAATTATGAAAGAAATCATCTCAAAAGAATAAAGATAACAAAACACAAAGAAAACCCAAAACTCCTGAAGGAAATTGAAAGGAGATCTTCAGTCTTGACGATGAATCCGGCTTCTGAGAAGGAGCAATCGGCTTTCCCTGAGTAATTCCTTACCTCCTACTCCGTGTCTCTCTATCTAATCCTCCTCTAGTGTGTTTAAATAGGCTTTAGAATGCCTAAAAGCCCAAAAGAGTGCCCTTTTTTTACTAGAATTAGACTTGGGCTCGACAGGGACACGCCTATGTGACACGTCCGTGTTCGATTTCTTCAATATGTGTTCAAGACTGTTAAATAGGCACGGGCGTGTGATCTACTCGTGTAAGCCATGTTTGATTCTGCTACCAAGACACGGCCATGATGTCTGCCCATGTAAGAAGGTCCAAGCCGTGTTAGAGCCTGTTGACACTACACGGGTGTGTGGTTTGTCTATGTTAGGAAGCCCAGACCATGTTGATTTCCCACGGTGGCCCATTTTCTCCGTTTTTGGCCCGTTTCTCGTTCCTTTTACTCTCTTGTACTCACCTATGTATAAAACATGAAATTAAGGGATTAGGAGCATCAAATTCACGAAATCTAAGGAAAAATCATCCATAAATGTGTTAAGCATGGGATAAAAATATGTATAAATTACGGTTTATCAAATACCCCCACACTTAAGCGTTTGCTTGTCTTCCAGCAAAATCCTCAACTCACAATAAAAATTCATTTTTCTGAACTTATAATTCCTATCAATAATATCTCAAAATAATCCATAAGTAATCATACATTTAGAATTAAACTAGAAGAATATCGACGTTTCAAACATTCCAAGTTAAGCATTTTATCACGAAAACATAGGTGTCTCCCCTCATCTAAGTGATTACCTTTGATTCAAAATATCACAAAGTTTTAACATCCTCACTAAAGATTCACTCAAATCACTCAAGGTGTTTAAGGATAACAAATTAGCACTCATCAGTCAATATGAAATGTTATTACCATAGGCTTGCTTGAAAATCAAATCTCCACCACTATAAATTGAGATGATACATCAATCAAAAGGTCTCTAGAGGGTTGTACTGTGGCTTTGGTTAGGGGGTGTGGTCACAAGCTGAAAGAAAAGGTTAGAATTGAGATTGAATTGAAAAATTACCTAACTAAAAAAATAACTACTCATCACTTGAATACATGTGAGCTTCTTCTAAGAATATGAAATTAAACACTTAAGCTCAAAACAACGAATTACTACTAATAAATGAATGTATTGTAATTTTTTTTTCAATAAGAATTAATAATTCATAGGTTAACTATCAAAATAAAACATAGTTAAGTAATTTATTCAAATCAAATCTCGACAAAAATAGGGATCAAATTAATTTAGGGGATGTCAACAATAATAAGTTATGGGTTAATAGTGAGGGTAAATCAATTAATGGCTTGTTATGCTCAAGGGGGTTCACTAAGGGTTAATTATGAAGGTAGGTTTTGATGGAGTGAGTGGGTTAAACCTAAGTGCCTTTATCATCCCGACATATCAAATCAAAGGTGTGGTCTTGACATGCATAATCAGACAAGTTCTAGAATAACAAATCAATATTGACGTACTAAAAGAAACAATAAAAGTGAGCATGAAAGAAATAATAGATGCTCTAAAGGCTCAAGATCTCACAAAAATTATGGCTTTTTGATGTTTAACCTGTGAATTTCAAATTCAAGATAATACCTAAACTTGGATAAACAACCCAAAAATTTTTTATTCTAAAAAAAATCAACTTATCATGCCTGATTCTCTAATTCCTTAAAGTTTAAATAATCAATGCATAAAGGCCTATGTTTTAATTCAAGATATATCAATAAAAATCATAAATTAATCAAAATTGATTTTAATAATGATATGAGAAGATCACATGAGAATAAGACAAAATTCAGGGATTTTTCTGATAATGATATAAACGACCCCCCACACTTAAGATGTACATCTCCCTCAATGTATAAAGATCGATTTATTGAAAAATATAGATATAAGATCATAAGATAGGGAGAGAAGTGAAACTTCCTGAATGATGAATGGAATCCTTGAATTGGAGTTATGGAGAATAATCGGCCAAGGCAATGATGATATTGGAGGAGGATACTTCGGTGGTGGTAGAGGTTGGGTTCCACAACCACTGTGTCCAGCGAAGAGGTTATCATGATGGTCGGGCAGGACATGGCAGTCGTGGAGAACTTTTTCCAGTGGAGTTCCAAGTTCCTAAGTAATAGTGAGCTTTGGAGCTCTTTATAACTGTGACAGAATCAGGAACTTTTTAGGAAAAATAAAGAAGCATAATTACTCGTAAAGAAATAGCCGAAAATACAATTTATAAAATCTCAAGATAAAATAAAAATAGTATTAAATGGAAATAAAAAGTAATTTAAAAATAAAAATAAAAATAAAATAAATAATAAAAATAAATAATAGGTGTTTATAAATAAATTGGTGCACACAGCCGTGGGGCACGCCCGTGTGCCTTCGTTTCAACCGTGCGTTTCGTGGTTTTCGAAATTGGGCGCATTGGTGCACATAGCCATGTTGCACGACTGTGTCATTCTTCTTCGCTTCTCCTACGCCCATGCATGCAGGTGTACGCCTGTGTTGTTTTGACAGTCTCTACCACAGATGATGGGTACGGGCATGTCGCATGCCCGTGTTAATTTGGCAGGATTGCCCACGGCCATGTTGCACAGTCGTGGCAACTTATTAAATCCCGTGTTGGGGAAATATTTTTTCTCTATTTCACACGGCCGTATTGCACGGCCGTGTTACCTCTCGTGGTATGGGCACAGCCTAAGGCACGCCCGTGTGCCTGGCCGTGTGGTTCTGGAAAACCTATGTTTAGTAACTCAGTTAGTGATCTAAATGTTAAAAAAATATTTAAAAAATTTAACACCGTTAATGCTTGGGTTGCCTCCTGAGAAGCGCTTATTTAGAGTCTAAGCTCGACTCTACCTTTTGGGTCTATTTAGGTACTTCGTGGAGCCGTAGCTCCTCTTTATCGTCTTTGAAATTCTCACCGTTATAAAGTTTGAGACGATGTCCATTTACCTTAAAAGTGCCTTGGGATGGATGACTTACCTCCACTGTGCCATATGGAAACACAGTTTGGACTATGAAAGGACCTGACCATTGTGATTTAAGCTTTCCAAGAAACAATTTGAGGCTCGAGTTGTATAACAAGACAAGATCTCCAACTTCAAATTGCCTCCGTTGCTTCAAACGAGCATTGTGGTGGCACTTCGTTGCTTCCTTGTATAGGCATGAATTCTCATTTGCATTGGCTTGCCACTCATCTAACTTGTTCAACTGTATCAACCTATTTTCACCTGCAAGTTTGAGATCAAGGTTTAGAAATTTTATAGCCCAAAATGCCTTGTGTTCTAACTCAAACAGTAAATGACAACTTTTTCCGTAAACAAGTCTATAAGGGAATGTTCCTATAGGGGTCTTAAAAGCAGTTCTATAAGCCCATAAAGCATCATCTCTTTCATTGCCCAGTCCTTCCTGTTTGACTCTACTGTCTTTTCTAGAATACATTTGAGTTCTCAGTTTGCTACTTCGACTTGTCCACTAGTTTGAGGATGATAAGGGGTAGCTGTTCTGTGGTGAACTCCGTATTTCTTAAGGGTCTTATCAAATTGGGCATTACAAAAATGAGTACCTTTATCACTGATAATTACTCTAGGGGTTCCAAATCAAGAGAAGAGTTTCTTAAGGAATCATACTACCACTCTAGCATCGTTAGTAGGTAAAGCTTGGGCTTCCACCCATTTAGACGTATAATCAAGGACTACTAATATGTATTTATTCCCAAATGAGCTGGGGAATGGACCAATGAAGTCGGTACCCTAAACGTCAAATATTTCACATGAGAGCATATATGTCTGAGGCATTTCATCACGTTTCGAGATATTACCTGTCCGTTGGCATTTGTCACAAGAAGTAACATACCTGTTGGTGTCTTTCAATAGAGTGGGCCAATAAAAACCTGATTCGATGATTTTATGTGCGGTCTTATTTCCACTGTAATGTCCTCTAGTCAGTCTTGAGTGGCAATGTTCCAAGATTTTCAATGCTTCTGTCCTTGTAATGCATCTCCTAATGACTTGATCTGCACATATACGGAAATAAAAGGGTCTTCCCAAAAGTAGTTTTTCACATCAGTGAAGAATCGCTTCTTTTTCTGATGTGTCAACTCTTTTAGGATAATGTTAGTGGCTAAAAAATTTGCAACATCTGCAAAGCAAGGTACCTCAGAATCAGATATAGCAAAAAATTGCTCTTCAGGGAATGAATCATTTATTTCAACGTCATTTGGCTATTGGGTACTTGAGTTTTCAAGCCTGGAGAGATGATCAGCCGCGAGGTTTTTAGCTCCTTTCTTATCCTTAATCTCCAAGTCAAATTCCTACAATAATAAGATCCATCAAATGAGTCGAGGCTTTGCATCAGTTTTAGTCAAAAGGTAGCGAAGAGTGAAATGGTCAGTATAAATGACAATTTTAGACAATATTAGATATGGCCTAAATTTTTTGAATGCAAAAACCACAGCTGGCTCTCCGTGGTGGTGCAGCTAGCAGCTCTTTCTCTGTGGTGGTGTAGTTTTCTTGTACAGCTGTCAAAGTTTTGCTAGCATAATAGATAGGTTGAAAATGTTTATCTCTTCACTGTCCCAAAATTGCACCTACTGCAAAATCACTCGCATCGCACATTAGTTCAAAAGGTAAATTCCAATTAGGTGCAATTATAATTGGAGCTTTAGTCAGTTTATTCTTTAAAGTATTAAATGCTTCTAAACATTCCTAATCGAAATTAAAAGGCACATCTTTTTCTAGTAATTTAGTCAAAGGCTTAGCTATTTTAGAAAAGTCTTCAATAAATCTTCTATAAAACCCAGCATGTCCTAAAAAGCTTCTAATAGCCTTAACCGAATTAGGGGGAGGTAGTTTTTCAATGGTTTCGATTTTAGATTTATCAACCTCAATCCCTCTACTAGAAATTTTAAGTCCTAACACAATACCTTCTTGAACCATAAAGTGACATTTTTCCCAATTAAGCACAAGGTTTGTTTCCTCACATCTTATTAACACTCGTTTTAAATTTTTAAGGCAAAGATGGAAAGAGTTACTGAAAATCGAGAAATCATCCATAAATACCTCCATGACATCTTTTCTTAATCTTCAGGAGCTATCAGGATCTTCAGGAGCAGTAGAACATGTGCCCTGACAATCTTTCCAACATTTGGTCAATGAATGGAATGGGGAAGTGATCTTTTCTCGTGGCATCATTTAGCTTCCTATAATCAATGTAAACTCTCCAAACTGTGACTGTCCTTGTTGGGATTAATTCATTCTTCTCATTGGGTACCACAGTCATGCCTCCTTTCTTAGAAACAACCTGCACTAGACTTACCCAAGAACTGTTAGAAATAGGATAAATAATTCCAGCATCTAGGAGTTTAATTACCTCAGCTTAAACAACTTCCCTCATTGTGGGGTTCAGTCGTCTTTGGGCTTACACGTATGGCTTATATTCATCTTCCATTAAAATTTTGTGGGTGAAAAAAGAAGGGCTGATCCGTTTAATGTCAAAAATTTTCCAAGCTATGGCCCTTTTATCCTCTCTTAAGACTTGGAGTAATTCCTCTTTCTCTTTGGATTGCAAGTTGGACGCAATAATTACTGGTAATATAGAGTTATTTCCAAGGAATGCATATTCCAAGTGATTCGCCAATTGTTTAAGTTCAAGTTTTGGAGGTTCTTCAATAGAGGGTTTTTGCTTAGGTTCATTGTTTACCTTAATACCCTCAAATTCTGCTGGTCTTGAGGAGGGCAAGACACAGTTCCAATGTGTCCTTAGGTATGATTTCTTGAAAAGAATCTTGAGTAGCATGATCAATAGAGTCAATAAAATAACATGAGTCATCCTGTTCCCTAGAAAATCTCATGGCATCATAAATTTTAAAGATAATCTCTTCGTCACCTACTCTAAGTACCAATTTAACATCACCCACATCAATAACAGCCCTAACAGTGGCTAAAAATGGACAACCTAAGATTAAAGACACTTCAACATCCTCATCCATGTCAAGCACAATGAAATCAACAAGGAATATAAATTTATCGACTTTTACCAGTACATCCTCTATAATTCCCCTAGGGTATTTAACAGATCTATCAGCTAATTGAATACTCATCATAGTGGGTTTAGGTTCCCCAAGACCAAGTTGTTTAAACATTTTATATGGCATCAAATTAATGCTAGCGCCTAAATCAACTAGTGCCTTATCAACATTCAAACTACCAATTAAGCAGGGAATAGTAAAACTTCCTGGTTCTTTTAGTTTGGTTGGTAGTTTATTCTAGAGTATGGCCGAGCATTCCTCATTAAGTTCCACTATAGATAGGTCTTCAAATTTCCTTTTGTTTGTTAGAAGCTCCTTTAAAAAATTTTCATATGTAGGCATCTGTGATATAGCTTCAACAAAAGGTAAGTTAATATGTAGTTGTTTGAAAAGTTCAAGAAATTTACCGAATTGTGCATCCATGCGGTCTTTCTTCAACTTTGTTGGATATGGGATTGGTGGTTTATATTCCTTTGGCATTGGATTGTTTTCGGGTTTTACTTCCTCTCCTTCATTTCTGTCAACTTCTTGTGGTAGCTTCTTTTCAGATTCAGCTAACGCTTTCCCACTCCTTAGTGTAATTGTTTTCACATGCTCTTTTGGTTTGGTTTCGGTGTTACTAGGTAGACCTCTTGGTGGTCTTTTTGAAATCAATTTAGCAAGTTGCCTTATTTGAATTTCGAGCCCTTAGATCAATGCTTGCTGATTCTTAAGTGTTGTTTCAGTACTCTAAAAGCGAGTTTTCGATACCGAGATAAACTTTGTTAGCATCTCCTCAAGGTTTGACTTCTTTTCCTGCTGGTAAGGTGATCGTTTAAAACCCGAAGGGTGTTGTACCCTTTGATTTCCTTGACCACCCCACGAGAAATTGGGATGGTTCCTCCAACCTGCATTATAAGTATTACTATATGGGTTATTTTGGGGTCTAGAGTTATTGCTACCCATATATTGGACTTGTTCCTCCTCGATGCTACGGTTGAAGGGTTGATATTTTGTGCATGCTCCCCCTCCATTTAAATCGCACCTCATCATTAGATGTACCTGAATAGAACCACACAAATCGTCAATTTTTTATTCAAGAGTTTTACCTGGTTAGATAGCATAGTAACTGCATCGAGGTTGAAAACACCGGCTGCTTTCATCGGCTTTGTCCTCATAACTTCCCATTGATAGTTATTCAGTGACATCTCCTCAATAAATTCGTAAGCCACTTCAGGTGCTTTGTTATTCAAAGTTCCACCAGCGGCTGTGTCGATAAGTTGCCTCGTTGAGGGGTTCACGCTATTGTAAAATGTTTAAACCTGTAGCCAAAGTGGTAACCCATGGTGAGGGCACCTTCTCAAAAGATCCTTGTATCTCTCCTATGCATCATAGAGTGTTTCTAGATCCATCTGCACAAAAGAAGAGATGTCATTCCTCAGCTTAGCCTTTTTTTCGGCAGAAAATATTTCAATAAAAACTTTTCGGTCATTTGTTCCCAAGTAGTGATTGACCCTCGTGGTAATGAGTTCAGCCACTGTTTATCCTTATTCCTTAATGAAAAGGGAAACAACTGAAGTAGTATGGTGTTGTCAGAAACGCCATTGATTTTAAATGTATCGCAAAACTCTAGAAAATTCGCAAAGTGGTTGTTTGGGCCTTCATCCTGCAAACCATCAAACTGAACAAACTACTGTATCATATGAAATGTGTTAGGTTTCAGTTCAAAACTATTTGCAGCAATAGTAGGTCTAACTATTCTTGTCTCAGTTCCTGTTAAATTTAGTTTAACATAATTATACATAGTGCGCGGAACAGGATTCTGATTTACTGGATTAGCAGCAATTGCAGGAGGTAGCGGGTTGTCTTGATTTTCAGCCATCTCCTCAGTTGTGGTGGAAATATCGTCCTCTTTCTCTTCCTCTATGTATTTTAGGCTTCGCCTTATTTCTCTTCAGTTTCTACGAGCTAAGCGATCGATCTCACTATCAAAAAATAATGGTCCCGACGGGTTTCTTCTAGTTATACACTATAAAAACTTGCCAGAAGCAAATAAAAGAAAAATTAGAAAAGAAAATAAAATTTTAAATTGCAATGAAAGTAAAATGGCTAAAGTAATAAAAATCGAGTGTTCCTAATATCCTAGTGCCTCGGCAACGGCGCCAAAAACTTGATGTGCATGATAAGTTTTAAAAAAATTTATAATTGACCGTTCTTGAAACTAACTATTATCACGATGAAGGCAAGTGTACCCATCGAACAGCATATAGCTTTAGCAAGACTAGGTTGTCGAACCCAAAGGATCCAAGAGTATTAGTAATTACTTCCTTTTTATTATCTAGCCTAAAAATTAAGGGATTTGTTTATCTAAACTAATTAACTAAGCTAAGGGTGCACAGAGAGAAAATTCGAGAAAAGCTTCTGGGAAAACTCGATTGATTAAGACAATACCCAAGGAAAAATCCACCTAGACTTCACTTGTTATTTGACTCTGAATTAGACGATTTATTAATTTGACTTGATTCGTAAAAATCCCTAAGATATATTTTTATCCCTCTCGAGACTAATAACGTCTAACCCTAGGTTGATTAATTGAAATCTCTTTCTAATTAACACCCTAGTGCTGCATTAACTCGATCTATGGACTCCCTTATTAGGTTTCACCCTAATTCGGCAAAATCTTGTCACCCTATCTTTAGGCGTGCAATCAACTCCGCTTAATTACGACAAATTTGCTCTTAGACAGGGACTTTTGCTCCTCTGAATAAGTGCATTAACTTGAATCAATATCCTGGAATATTAAAACAAGAATTAAGAACACATAATTAAGAACAAGTGAAATATTTATCATACAATTCAGATAATAATAACATGATCTATCTTAGGTTTCATTCCCCTTAGGTATTTAGGGGTTTTAGTTCATAATTATGGAAGAAAACATCTCAAAAGAATAAAAATAACAAAACATAAAGAAAACCCAAAACTCCTGAAGGAAATTGAAGGGAGATCTTCAGTCTTGATGATGAATCTGGCTTCTGAGATGGATCAATTGGCTTTCCTTGAGTAATTCCTTGCCTCCTACTCCGTGTCTCTCTATCTAATCTTCCTATAGTGTGTTTAAATAGGCTTTAGAATGCCTAAAAGCCCTAAAGAGTGCCATTTTCTGTCTAGAATTAGACTTGGGCTCGACAGGGACACACCCGTGTGACATGCCCGTGTGCAATTTCTTCAATCCGTGTTTAAGGCTGTTAAATAGGCACGGGCGTGTGATCTACCCGTGTTAGTCGTGCTCGATTCTGCTAACAAGACACGGCCGTGTGGTCTGCCCGTGTAAGGAGGTCCAAGCCGTGTTAGAGCCTGTTGACACTATATGGGCGTGTGGTCTGCCCGTGTAAGGAAGGCTAGGCCGTGTTGATTTCCCACAGTGGCCCATTTTCTCCGTTTTCGTCCCGTTTCTCGTTTCTTTTACTCTCCTATGCTCACCTATGTATAAAACATGAAATTAAGGGATTAGAAGCATCGAATTCACCAAATCTAAAGAAAAATCATCCATAAATGTGTTAATCATTGGATAAAAATATGTATAAATTACGGTTTATAATTAAGACCTATATACATAACATATATTCAACCATGCCAACAATTTCAAATTCATGAAAGACTATCTTGCGTTTATATATAAACTTTCAATATTAGCCATTTTCTATGGCCTTATACAAAATTAATCAAATACTAAAGTAAGCCAACACATTTAGCCTATTAACAATAACACAAAACTCAAAAGTCAAGGTCCTATACACGCCATAATCAAAATAAAAAATGTAACTATGCCAAGTGCTATGGATGATAGTGTGATTGATGCCTCCGACGTCTGATGATCCTCGAGCTAATTAGGCAGCACTATAAGAAAATGGAAAAGAGAGGGGGTAAGCATAAAGCTTTGTAAGTTTCATGAAAATAAACAACAACTACTTATCATAAAGCAATATGATCATAACCTTTCATAGTTTATTCATGAATACCATAAATAACATAAGTACAATTTACTCATCAATATCCAATACAACTCATATTGCATACATTGAGCCTATATCTCATACATTTCAATTAGGTACCTGTACCACTCATCACATGATCATAACTTTTCTCATTTCGATATAAATCATAAACGTTTTTGTTGAACCATTTGGAATACTACCAGATACTCAATAGCCCTAACATGAGTTAAGATGCCGATGCCATGTCCCAGACATGGTCTTACACTGGCTTTCATATAGTGAGGCCGATGCCATGTCCCAGACAGGTCTTACACTGGCTCTCATCTATTGGTGTCGATGCCATGTCCCAGACAGGTCTTACACTGACACACCACAAGCTAACGCTATGTCCCAGACATGTCTTACACTAGCTCTCGTCTTAATGCCGATGCATGTCCCAGATATGTCTTACACTGGCTTAAATATCTCAAGGCCGATGCATGTCCTAGACATGTCTTAACTAGCTCTCATGTTGTGGCTGATGCATGTCCCAGACATGTCTTATACTAGCACACATATCACCCATTATCACGGTACAAATATCCAAGTCTATTCCAAATGTTCAACGAAAGTCTTTACTACGTGAATTTCTCAACGTATATTCTCATATTCAAAATCAAGACAATTTACGCCATATCAACTCAATTATACATCATAAATATATAGTTGCATTATTAGCATACAACTTACCTCGGTATTGAAAATGTGGTGACTAGTTGATTTAATCTACTTACTTGGCCTTCCCCTGATCTAGGTTTGGATTTTGCATTTATTGATCTAAAATGAAAACATTTAGTCATTTAATCATCAATTAAATCTAAATACTCAATAATTTATGATTTGGGCAAAATGACCATTTTTCCCCTAGACTTTTACAAAATGACCATTTTACCCCTAGGCCACGAAAATCAATTTTTATCGAGTTTCCTTATTATTCAAGCCTAACCAGCCATTTATCTCTCTTATGAAAACCCTAAATTTCCAACATTTCACGACATTTCTATCTATTTTACAAACTTTACAAAATAGTCCTTTTAGGGTGTTCATGAGAAGTCCCTTCACAAAAGTTTTTTATTTCATAACTATGATTCATTTTCTTCCATAAAATTTTAGAAAAAAACATGAACACTCTCATGGTAAAACCCTAAACTTTCAACCATTTAACAAAATAGTCCCTTGTTAGAAAGCTTATGCTACAAGGGTTCTAAAAATGTAAAAATTTTCAAGAAAAGCCATTAGAGTCACTTACTTGCAAGAGTAGAGGGTGGATGAAATTTTTGAAGCTCAAAAACCCTTACAATGGCTGAATTTTTGGTGGAGAAGGAGATAGGGAAAAAATGATATCTTTTCTCTTTATTTTATTTCATTTTGGTCCTATAAATTACCAAATTTCCACCTAATCTTGACTTTCTCTATCTTTTGTCTCCTATGGTCGGCCATCACTTGTCCAAGGGTTTATTTTCCCTTTAAAGACCCCTAATTTTGGTTCTCTAGCTATTTAACACCCTTAGCATCAAAATAGGACTTTTGCACTTTATGCGATTTAGTCCTTTTTCACAATTAAGCATGAAATCGCTAAAACTAATTCACCAAAATTTTCATACTCTCATATAACCATGCCACAACACATAAAATAGCATTAAAAATAATTTCTCCATCCTCGAATTAGTGGTCCCGAAACCACTATTTCGACTGGGCCCAAAATCGGGCTGTTACAGGATCTAACACCAATAATGTTTCAAATGAGCAAATAAATTCAACAAGGGAAGAAAGAAAATCGACAGCCCATGGAGTAATGAAAGGTGCGATGATAACATGGGGAAAAGTGAGGTAAATGACAAACCAAAAAGGCTATAGATGTTGTGAGAACAAGGGAAAAAAATTGAAGACCAACAATTAAAGGGGCAAGATGTGGCGGCTAGGTAAAATAAAGAAAGAAAAGAAAAGGGTGAGAAAAGGAATGGGGGTGACTCTAGGAAATTTAGGGAAAAAAGTGATGCGAAGTGAGGGAGAGAGGTGAGATGTGACGCTAGAGAGAATGGAGGAGAAGAGCTAAAAATTTTAAGGTTAGGGGTGGCACAAGACTAGGGAAAAAACTGAAAAGGGTGGCCAGACAAGAATAGTGTGCTCTAATACTAGGTTGAGCAGTACCCAAGGGTTTTAACCCTACGATATGCATCACATGGAGAAAATAGATGAGGAGGGAAATTGGGTTTTTAGAAGCCATTATTAAAAAGTTTCAAATAGAGGCCCAAATTACACGGCTAAAAAGAAAAAAATATAATAAATTCAACATTTATTAATTTAATCTCGAAAAATTTTATCCACACTTTGCAGCGTGACAACTCTCTCCTCCTTAAAAGAAATTTCATCCTCAAAATTTACCTGATCCAAATATTATCACCGCATTAAGTCTTCCGGCTCCCAAGTAGCTTCTTCACTACCACGATTTTTCCATAACACCTTAACCAACGATATCTGCTTTCTGCTTAAAATCATTTCCTCTCGATCTAGAATTTGTACAAGCTCCTCCTAATAAGACAAATTCGGTCTCACCTCTATCTCTTCAACCAGAATAACATGTGACGGGTTAGATTGGTATCTCCATAGCATAGAAACAAAAAACACATCATGGATTTGGTTTAGCTTAGGAGGTAACTCCAACTGATATGCTACTGGTCCAATCCTCCTAAGGATCCTATACAACCCAATGAACCTCAGGCTCAACTTGCCTTTCCACCTAAATCTCAGTACTTTTCTCTACGATGACACGTTTAGAAAAACTTGATCATTGTGAAGTCCAAAATATATACATATTTCAACACTCTTTTATATATAAATTATGCTAATTTCGAGTAAAAATATAAAACCTTTTTTGGTTTTATACTTATTTTCATAATGTTTTATTATTTCCATAAGGATGTGTTAAGTTTGTGAATTTTATGTTAAATACATGTTATTTTGTTATTTTTTGGGATTAATTGGGCTAAGGGAAAGCATGGTAGATTTTTTGCTGTATTTGGTTCTTAGACAAATACAAGTTAAAAGATTAATATTTTAGTCACATCGATTTCAAAGTGGTAATGATCTAGTATAAATTCCAAGGAGGTCCAATATTGCCTAAATAGTAGGCCTTAAACCAATTTCATTTTCCTAATTTTAACAGAAAATAAATTGGCAATTATCCACTGCTTAAATTAGTAGTCCCTAACCAACCATTCAACTCCCATATATAGCAGATTTAACCTTATATTTTTCCAAATAAAATTGCAATATCCCTTGAATTAAGCCTTCAACTGTCCATCAACTGCTAAAAATAGCAGTCAAAGGTTAACACAAATTTACCACATGTTGGCTGGCCAGACAAGGAGAGAACAAAGCTAGCCTCGTTGTTAAAAATAACAAGAAGACTCATTCTTCCTCACACCAAGGGACGGAAACCAAGGGTAGAAGGAATCAATGAAACTTCCTTGCTAAATTTAGCAAGGAAAACTTAGTCTTCCAGTATACAATTGTTGAAAGATTATGATCTTGTTATAATTATAATACGGGAAAAGCTAATGTGGTTGCTGATGCCCTAAGCAGAAAGTTTTTATTTTCCTTACGAGCGATGAATACTCGGTTATCATTATATGATGATGGTTTAATTATAGCTTGTTAAAAGCTAAACCTACATTTCTGCAACAGATTTTTGAAGCTCAAAAAGATGATAATGAGTTACAAGCAAAACGGATATAGTGTGAATCGACTTCTGATTCAAAATTTTAGACTGGGTCTGATGATTATCTGTTATTCAGAGATAGAATATGCGTACCGAAGACTTCGAAATTGGTACAGAAGATTTCACATAAAGCTCATAATGGTAACATGCCTATTCATCCTGGTAGTAATAAAATGTATAATGATTTGAAAAAGATGTACTGGTGGCCGGGAATGAAACAGGATATTTTTGAATTTGTATCTAAATGTTTGATATGTCAGCAAGTAAAAGCTAAACACCAGGTGTCATCGGGATTATTACTGCCAGTTATGATTTCGGAATGTAAATTGGAAATAGTTACCATGGACTTTGTATTGGGATTACCCTGTCTCCGAAGAAGAAAGATGTTATTTAGGTAATTGTCGACCAGTTGGCAAAGCCTGCACACTTTATTCTGGTAGGTATGGATTATTCCTTGAAAATATTGGCTGAATTATATGTTTCTGAGATTGTTAGATTCCATGGAGTGCCTATCTCCATTATTTCAGATAGAGATCCTTGATTTATGTCCTGATTCTGGAACAAATTGCAAGAAGCTCTGGATACACGATTACATTTCAGCACTGCATTCCATCTTCAAACTGATGGACAATCCAAACGTGTTATACATATTTTGGAAGATATGCTTCGGCGTTGTCTGCTAGAATTTAAAGGTAACTAGGAAAAATATATGCCTTTAGTTGAATTTGCTTACAATAACAGTTACTAGTCCAGTATTAAAATGGCACCATATGAGGCTCTATATGGTCATAAATGTAGAACTCCATTATATTAGACAGAGCTCAGTGAGAAAAAGATACACAGAGTTGACTTATTCCATGAAACTGAAGAAAAAGTGAAAGTGATTCAGGACAGTTTGAAAGCAACCTCATATCGTCAAAAGTCTTATGCTGATCTTAAATGAAAAGAAATAGAGTTTCAAGTCGGCGATAAGGTATTCTTAAAAGTATCACATTGGAAGAAAGCCCTCCGGTTTGGCCTTAAAGGAAAACTGAGTCCATGGTTCATTGGGCCATATGAAATAACAAAAAGAATCAGACCTGTTGCGTACTGATTAGCATTACCACCAGAGCTTGACGGAATTCATAATGTTTTTCATGTGCCTATGTTGCGATGATATCGATTGGATCCTTCACATGTAATTTCTCCAATAGAAGTTGAGATTCAGCCTAATATGACTTACAGTGAGGAACTGATCAAAATACTAGCATGTTAAACAAAAGAATTAAGAAATAAAAAGGTAGCATGGGTAAAAGTTCTCTGGCAACAACTTGGTATTAAAGAAGCTACCTGGGAACCGGAGGATACCATGAAGAAAAAATTCCAAAACCTCTTTACTGTTAAGATTTTCGAGGACAAAAATTCTAAAGGGGGAGAGTTGTAACAACCCATTTTCAGTGAAATTGGAACAATGGTTTCAGGACCACAAATTCGAGTTAGAAAGAAAATTTATTTTAATATTATTGCATGGTCCGTAGTATGATAGGAATGTTATATGAAAATTCTGATAAGAAAATTTTACCGATTATGTGTTTAATTATAGAAATGACCAAATTGCATAAAATGAAAAAGTTGAATTCTAACAGTTAGAAGGATCAAATAGTTATGGAATTCAAAACTTAAGGCCCTTAAATGGTAATTATACCATTAAAGAAAAGTTAGTAGTTATTTTTGGTGATTCATCCTTGGAAAAATTTAAAAAGGCTAAGGGCTAAATTGGAAATCAAAATAATTAAAAGTTGATAATAGAAAATATCATCTTACTTTTCATCATTTTCCCCAAAATTTGCATGGAAGACCTAGGAGAGAGAAAGGAAACTAATCAAGCTTAATTAGGTATGCTTGCTTGTCTCGATTTTAGTAATTTTTATAATTTTGAGATCGAGATAGTCTAATCTATCTATTTTGGGGATTAATTTGAAAAATTACCAAAGTAACAAAGTTCTATCATGGATGAATATGCTAAAATTTTGAAATTTATGGTAGGAAATGAAAGGTTGTTGATAGATAAACAACTTTTACAAAAAGAATTTTTATGAAATTATGATTTAAGGACCAAATTGAAAAATTATAAAACCCATGGAAAAATTTTGATTTTTAAGAAATTTATTGACTGTTATTAAGACATGTAAAAATCAGTTAGGCTTGGAATAAGGATTAAATTGCAAGCTTAGGGACGAAATTGAAATTTATGAAAATTATAGGGGCAAAATGGTTACTTTGCCTAGGGTGTAAATTGAACCCAATTGAATATGAAATGTGATAAATTGATGATTAAATTCATTTATATAGATCCATACAACTCAAATTCAAACCTAGATCGAGGAAAAGAAAAAGTTTCGGATTAGTAGGTTTTCATATACAAACAAGTGTCGAGGTAAGTTCGTGTAACTAAATTGTGTTTATTTTCATGCTTGAATTGAATGTGGTATGTGATTGTATGAATTATATAAATGTTATAAATAAATGAAATAATCACATATTCAATCAAGTCCGAAAAATGTTAAGTTTCGTTTGAATAATGAATTTTGATGTATATATATGATTTCTTGTATTGAATATGGTCCTGCATATGTTGCGGAAAGAATATAGCTTAGACGAGCAATCCTGTTAAAGCCCTCTCGAGCATTCTGTTAAATAGTTCTTGTGAGCATCCTGATCGGTAGTGATTATGCATGTATTGCGCACTACCGCAGCTCTGTGTGAGCGTCATGTTACATGATTCAATCAGTTGTGATCCAACATATAATGTGGACACAAACGCAGCTCTATGTGAGCGTCCTAATATAAGCTCTTATGAGCTTCTTGACATGGCTTGCTTGAACTCCCTGTTACCTTATCTGGTGCTCCCTGATATTAACTCTTTAGAGTTATCTATTAAGCTCTATGAGCTCCCTGAGTAAAACTCTTATGAGTTTCTTGTTTATCCCGGATAAGTGTCCTGTTACATGGCTCATTTGAGCATCTTGATATGTGGCTCGAGAGTGTGCTCCTTGATTAAGTGCCCTAATGGGTACCCCTGATTATGAGTTGACGGTTTATAATTTTGTGCATCGTGTGTGTACTACCTAAGTATCCATCGTAATTTCAATGATTCAATGAATAAATTCCTAAAATGAGAAACTATGAGATTAAATGAATTATATCTCGAATGTTCCCGAAATAATTATGTAACATCTCGAAAGAGAGCCTAGATGGAATAGTGGTTGCGAAACCACAAATTTGAGATAGAAAAGTTTATTTAGATTAATTTTTATGATTTACCGTGTGATTAGACGCATGTGTTAGAGTATTGATAAGAAATTTTATAGATTGCATGTTTAATTTGCCTATTAGGGCTTATTTGCAAAAGTTGCTGTAACAACCCGATTTAGGGCCTAAACGGAACGATGGCTTTAGAACCACGAATTTGAGGTTGAAAAATTTATTCCGAGTAAGTTTTAAGGTTTATTTATTGATTAAAATATTGTGTAAAAATATCGTTAAGTAATTTTACTAATAAAGTGCTTAATTGGACTTTTAGGACTAAATTGCAAAAGTTGCAAAATATGTGTTCTAATTCATAAGTACTTGATTGAAATGGGGGTTTAAAGAGGAGGTCCTTAAATGGAATTAGACCATTATATTTCGTTTGGACAAAAATAGGCATGAATAGGACAAAATTTTAAAGAAAGGCTTGAAGGGCATTTTAGTCATTTGGTAATTAAAAGAAATAAAAAGGAAACTAAAGCCAAAATTGACTAATCTTTTTCATGGAGGCCGAAATTAGCATGGGGGAAGCCATGGCTAGGGTTTTCAAGCTTTCCAAGCTCAATAGTAAGTCCGTTCTAGCCCCGTTTTTCAAGTTCTTTACGATTTTAGAATCACGGTAACTTGATTAAGCTTATTCTAGCAATAATTTAAGCTAGGGTTCATATTTGGAAAAATACCCATAGGTGAAATGTGTTTATTTTGATGTTTTATGGCAGAATATGAAGGCTGAAATTATGTTAAACAACTTTTGCTAAGCGGTTTTAAGCAAAAATGAGTAAAACGGTTTAATTGGTAAAAGTTGTTATTGTTCATAACTATGTCTAAGAGTGAGAATTTGATGTTGCCATAGAAGGGAAAAATGATCAGAATGTAATAAAACATAAGAATAAGGGATGAAGTTTGATTCCCGAGCCTAAGGGAAAAAGTGTAAATATGCAAAAGTTTAGGGGCAAAATTATAATTTTACCAAAGTTTGAGTTAAGGACTGTTTTGAATATTAAATTAATTAAATAAGTAAAATATGATATTTTAGATCCCGAAAAATGAGATTTGAATCTAGAATGGGAGAAAAATCAAAAATCGAAAAAGTTGGTAAAATGGCCGTTTTAGTATCGAGGTAAGTTCATATGTATAATAAACATTAATTTATGCATGTTTCAATGTAAAATTGATATATTTACTATGATTGCTGAGGTGTTGAAAGTAAGTATAATTATGATGATTTAAATGTTCAATATTAATTCAACATGGAAATGAGAAAGTATGTAAGTTTGCATGTAAATAATACATTATCTTTATTATGTTTTTGTATTTCAGCATATTTTATGTATTATAGCTTATTTTTGAATCATAATTGACTATTGGAAGTATGGAATCAAGTATTAGAAAGAGAGAGAAATCCCAGTTGAACCTTCGGAAAGATTGGATGATACAGATGGTATGTGGCTAGGTCACATGTATAGTGCTGAGTGCACATCATGTGTACAAGAGAGCTACGAGATATTATGATATAGCTAGGTCACATGGGTGATACTATGTGTACACCATGTAGACAAGAGAGCTACGGGATATATGTAGCTAGGTCGCATGCGTGATTCCAGGTGAAGGACACCATGTAGACAAGAGAGCTACGAGATAAACTGGCTAGGTCACATGGGTGGTACTAAGTGTTCACCATGTGTACAAGAGAGCCAAAATTATGTGTACAATCAAGCTAGGTCACATGAGTGGTGCTAAGTGAAGGCCACTATGTGTACAAGAGAGCTTCGATTTTAAAGGTAGGCTATGTGCGATACCATCGCGTATCTGTTATTATTCTGAAGCGTTCAACTGGGAAATTGATTAAATGAAATTGTGTATGACTTTGTGATGATAAGTGTAAGTATATACGTTTGTAAATTATGAGCAATATGCTCGATATGTGATTGGAAATGGGAAAGATTGTTATGGGAAAGTGATGAATACAATTGAAGTGTGAAAGATCAAAATTGACAATAAAACTGTTCTGGATAGTTGCAGTGATGTGAATCTAAAAATTTACCAAAACTAGTAGAAATTGAATTAAATACTGAATAAGATATCAAATTAGATCTTAATGAGTCTATTTTCATATAACAGAAACAGAACAAGCAAAGGAATTCTATATTATGAGATATTTAAGTTTTTGAGAGACTGGTTCAGAATGACTATGTAATCCCCTATTCTGACTAGGAAAAATCATTAAAAATTGTACAAAAATAATTATGGGATATAATATATATGCTTGAAATATTTAATTAGTCTAGTTTCAAATGAAATAAACCAGAACATCCTTTGAATTCTGTATGAGGAGAAAATCGATTCATAGTGGAGAGTGGTCAAAACAGTTGAGTAGTGAAACAGGGGTAATTTCAATAAATGAAATGTACTAATTGGCTAGACCAAAAATTCCGAAAATTTTATGGTAAGAATATATGTGAATATAGTTTCAATAAAATTAACGGTTTGTAATTTGGAGTTCTGTAGCTCCAGAAATAAATAATTTAGTTTCTGGTACTCTGCTAGACAGCTTATTTTGAACCTGTTTATGATTGTAATAGTGAAAGTATGTGTGTTTGTGATGGTAATATTCCAGGAACATATTGTGACTTTGTTTAAAGTATGATAATATATTGTTTATTAATATTTACATACTTACTTACTAAGCTATAATGCTTACTCCCTTCCTTTCCTTTTTTCTATAGTGTCGCAGATGTTAGCTCGAGTTGGAGGTTGCCGGAGGTTAAATCACACTATCAAACTATTGATCGATATGTAAAGGTTTTAAAGTATTTTAAGTCTTTGGCATGTATGGAGAGTCGTTTAATTGTTATTAAGTTGCTAGGGATTGGCTTAAAATACTGACCTATGTTATTTGAAGGTCTCTATTGTATAAAGTCATTTAATGTAGATAGTCTTGATTATGTTATTAATTAAATGATGCAATTTATGAATGTGCATACTTTCCTATGTGTGTGGTTGAATTAAAGCATGATATGGGCCTTGTAAGCTCTTTTTAAGGGACAGCTTGAATGTGTTTGAAAAAGTTTTAAATTAGAGTGAAATTATGAATCGATTTTTATACGATGATTAGTGATTAAGTCCGGTAATGCCTCGTACCCTGTTCCGGTGTCAAACACGGGTAAGGGGTGTTACAAATTAAAAGTTTGTAACATGATGAGCTTATCTATGCTTACTTGATGTACATGTGAATTATGTGACTAACTTGCTTATTTGAGTGTATGTGATTAGGCAAATTTGCTAATTTGTTGGAAAGCATGATATTGTTATGCTTATTTAAATGAATATTATTGGCAAGTTTACTTCCCGTTATAGGAACTTACTAAGCATTAAATGCTTACTAGGTTTTATTTTCTTTGTTTTATAGTGCTTAGAAGCTCGTAAAGGTTGGAGAGTGGTCGGAGCATCATCACACTTTCCACCAGCTTATTTTGGTAAAAATAGTAAACTTATTTTGCTATAATGGCATGTATAGATTAACTTGGCCAATTGATGGCTTGTAAATAGATGTTTTTAATCTAGCCATTGGAATGGCTAGTAATGGTTTGATTTGGTATATTATTATAAGGTTATATCATGTTAATATATATGTATATGGTATGGTTTAGTTGAATAAAAGTAAAATATATACCTTTAGAATAAGGGGTAAGTTTGATTATATGAAAATAGGTGACGTTATATCACACTTGTTAATGATGTTGCCTTAGTTTCATGCTTGGAATTTGGTTGTTAAATATGTGCAAGTGTTGTTGTAGGTTAACAGAAAAATTTGGGTGAGAAATAAAGCTAGGAAATTTCTTTATTTTGTCTACACAGGTAGACACAAGGGCGTGTGTCTTGACCATGTGTGACATACGGCTTGGCACATGGGGCATGTGGTTTGGTCGTGTGACCCCTGTATCTTAAAATTTAGAAACAAAATGCTCAAAATTGGGCACATGGGGAAAGACACGAGCGTGTATCTCAACATGTGTGATACATGGCCTAGAACACGGGCGTGTGTCTTGGCTGTGTGAAACCTGCACCTAATTTGTGAAAATTAAATTGACCACATGCCCTAACACACAAGCATGTGGCAAGCCGTGTGGCACAAGTCAGAAAGTTACACGGGTAAGGACATGGACTGGGACAAATCCACTTGCCTCACATCGAATGCCTACATAGCCTAAGACATGAGCATGTCATTTGGCCATGTAAGCCACACAGCCTACTCACATGGCCGTGTGACCTGTAACACCCCAAACCCGGCCCAGATGTTATGGCCGAATCTGATGTGCCACATTGAAGTTAAAAACCCATGTTTCGTTTTAGTGCTTTAAAAACCGACTTTGTTAAGCTAACAAAGTGAATGGGAGCTGGGCACCAGATAGGAATCCGTAACAGAGGAGGTGAGCCATGAAGGCTGCTTAAGTACCAAGCTCTTCTAATGGATCTAATCCTAGACATGCCCACAACCATTGCCACACTTAGTTAAATCGAGTTGTAATTTATTTAAGTTAAAATCTTTGATAAATCGGATAATCGTGGCGTGGTGTTATTTTGAAAACAATTATCATTTTGAAAACACGTCCTAAGTCTAGCCCATTTATTAACAACAGATTAAAGTTATTAAAAATAAAATAATCCCAGAAAAATAATTAAAATGGCCTTATTACAACCCAAAACCAAACAATAATATTAATAAGATAAAACTTATAAAGAAATAAATCGGCTACTTATTGCAATTAAAAGAAACAGAAACAGTAGTGTGGCCATCTCCGAGTCCCTCGCAGCTCCAAACCATCTAAGCTTAGGGATTACCTGCATAGTTAGAAATGGGGTGAGTTTACGAAAACTCAATGTGTAATCCCAATAACAAACAAACAGTGAAAACACAGTATCAGTACAATATGGGCCAAAGCCCTATTTAGTCTTGACATATACTGGGCTGAAGCCTTTCGTTTAATGGTTACTGGGCCGAAGCCTTTTCATAAATCATATCACTGGGCCGAAGCCTTTACTGCAAACGGTATGGCCCTTAGGCCCATTTCAATATCACATGTAATGTCAATGGATGTATGCAAGCCCATTTCAATATCACATGAAATACCAATGAATGTATGCAAGCCCATTTGGGGAGACTACTTAACCCACCATCCGCTACTCTCCACCCGTACCAACCAACACACCATGTGGGGAATAACTCAACCCACCCAACCAACACACCACTAGCAGCATAGCTACTTTAACATATATCTGGAGGCCTAGCCTCTTTAATAACTAGGGCAAAGCCCTTTTTCGATAAACTGGGGCAAAGCCCTTTTCAATAAACTGGGGCATAAGCCCTTTTCGGTAAACTGGGGCATAAGCCTTTTTGCACTTCCTCCATCCATATAAAAACCCAACCCAATGCAACATGTCATGTATGCAGAATGTCATGCCCATATTTGAATTAAACAATCACGGTCAAGTCATTCATATCACCAACATATATTCACAATCAAATCCGTCAACCACACAGTCCAAGTCAATCACTTGCCCACAAGGGCACAACAGTCATTTTTCACATTATAAGGGTATTGTCGTAATTTTACCAAATATCAGGGTTTTCCATGTTCATTACAATTATCAATATTTCTGAGTGTTTAAACAATGATCTTTAACCCACTTTATCAAATTCGGGCTTTTGGGCCCAAAACCCCTAATGGGCCCTACGAATGCTGATTTAGCCTACTTAACCTAAATTTTACAACAATACTAACCGTGTTAACGTGCAACTTTTCCAAATTTCATTTCCTATCAATTCTACCCAAATGGGTCCGAAAGCCTATTGGGCCCAATTTCAGCCCATTGAGGCCCACCGTACCATCATGCACAAAATTGAGTTCTTACCAGTTCCATCAATCCAAACACCGATCTTATCGTATTTATCGCATCTATACCCAAACGTAACATTACAAGTTCCTGAAATACCGGTATTTTAGCATTTCGGCTTCTCAGCAAACATTAATCTAAGCTATTACGAGGGTTAGTACACACCTGTTACGGGTTGAAGTTGAAACGTTTCCAAAATCAATCGCCTACGATAACCACCACCTGTCACTCAAACTTAACTAATCCAATATCAATATATGTAAATCCTAAGGACATCAGTCATACGAAACATAAAGGCATATTTGTCATTTTACCAGACAGGGGTATTACGGTCAGTTTACCCTACAGGGGCTTTACGATCACTTTACCCTACAGGGGCTTTACGGTCTTTTTACCTAATAGGGGTATTTTAGTCATTTCATCCTACAACGATGTTTTGGTAAATCTACAAACCAAGGGTATTTTAGTAATTTTGTAAACCAATGGTATTTCCACAATTTTTAGAAAGTCAAGGGTATTTCTGTAACTTTGTAAATTAAGGGTATTTTGGTAATTTAAAAATTGAGGGTATTTCGGTAATTTCACAAACCAGTGGTATTTTGGTAATTTTACAAACTAGGGGTATTTTGGTAATTTTACAAATTGAGGGTATTTCGGTAATTTTACAAACCAAGGGTATTTTAGCAATTTTACAGACTAGGGTATTTTGGTAATTTTACTGGTCGAGGGTATTTTGGTAATTTTGTAAACCGATGGTATTTTAGTAATTTTGTAAATCGAGGGTAAAACAGTAATTTTACAGACTAGGGTGTTTTAGTGCTTTAAAAACCGAATTTTGTTAAGCTAACAAAGTGAATGGGAGCTGGGCATCAGGTAGGAATCCGTAACAGAGGAGGTAAGCCATGAAGGCTGCTTAAGTACCAAGCTCTTCTAATGGATCCAGTCCTAGACATGCCCACAACCATTGCCACACTTGGTTAAATCGAGTTGTAATTTATTTAAGTTGAAATCTTTGATAAATCAGATAATCATAGCGTGGTGTTATTTTGAAAACAATTATCATTTTGAAAACACATCCTAAGTCTAGCCCATTTATTAACAACAGATTAAAGTTATTAAAAATAAAATAATCCCAGAAAAATAATTAAAATGGCCTTATTACAACCCAAAACCAAACAATAATATTAATAAGATAAAACTTATAAAGAAATAAATCGGCTACTTATTGCAATTAAAAGAAACAGAAACAGTAGTGTGGCCATCTCCAAGTCCCTCGCAGCTCCAAACTATCTAAGCTTAGGGATTACCTGTATAGTTAGAAACGGGTTGAGTTTACGAAAACTCAGTGTGTAATCCCAATAACAAACAAACAGTGAAAACACAGTATCAGTACAATCTGGGCCAAAGCCCTATTTAGTCTTGACATATATTGGGCCGAAGCCTTTCGTTTAACGGTTACTGGGCCGAAGCCTTTTCATAAATCATATCATTGGGCCGAAGCCTTTACTGCAAACGGTATGGCCCTTAGGCCCATTTCAGTATCACATGTAATGTCAATGGATGTATGCAAGCCCATTTCAATATCACATGAAATACCAATGAATGTATGCAAGCCCATTTGGGGAGACTACTCAACCCACCATCCGCTACTCTCCACCCATACCAACCAACACACCATGTGGGGAATAACTCAACCCACCCAACCAATACACCACTGGCAGCATAGCTACTTTATCATATATCTGGAGGCCTAGCCTCTTTAATAACTGGGGCAAAGCCCTTTTCGATAAACTGGGCAAAGCCCTTTTCAATAAACTGGGGCATAAGCCATTTTCGGTAAACTGGGGCATAAGCCCTTTTCAATAAATTGGGAATAAGACCTTTTCGGTAAACTGGGGCATAAGCCCTTTTGCACTTCCTCCATCCATATAAAAACCCAACCCAATGCAACATGTCATGTATGCAGAATGTCATGCCCATATTTGAATTAAACAATCACAGTCAAGTCATTCATATCACCAACATATATTCACAATCAAATTCGTCAACCACACAGTCCAAGTCAGTCACTTGCCCACAAGGGCACAACAGTTATTTTTCACATTATAAGGGTATTGTCGTAATTTTACCAAATATCAGGGTTTTCCATGTTCATTACAATTATCAATATTTCTGAGTGTTTAAACAATGATCTTTAACCCACTTTATCAAATTCGGGCTTTTGGGTCCAAAACCCCTAATGGGCCCTACGAATGCTGATTTAGCCTACTTAACCCAAATTTTACAACAATACTAACTGTGTTAACGTGCAACTTTTCCAAATTCCATTTTCTATCAATTCTACCCAAATGGGTCCGAAAGCCCATTGGGCCCAATTTCAGCCCATTGAGGCCCAACTTACCATCGTGCACAAAATTGAGTTCTTACCAGTTCCATCAATCCAAACACAGATCTTATCGTATTTATCGCATCTATACCCAAACGTAACATTACAAGTTCCTGAAATACCGATATTTTAGCATTTTAGCTTCTGAGCAAATATTAATCTAAGCTATTATGAGGGTTAGTACACACCTGTTACGGGTTGAAGTTGAAACATTTCCAAAATCAATCACCTACGATAACCACCACCTGTCACTCAAACTTAACTAATCCAATATCAATATATGTAAATCCTAAGCACATCAGTCCTGCAAAACATAAGGGCATATTCGTCATTTTACCATACAGGGGTATTACGGTCACTTTACCCTATAGGGGCTTTACGGTCACTTTACCCTACAGGGGCTTTACGGTCTTTTTACCTAATAGGGGTATTTTAGTCATTTCATCCTACAATGGTGTTTTGGTAAATCTACAAACCAAGGGTATTTCAGTAATTTTGTAAACCAATGGTATTTCCATAATTTTTAGAAAGTCAAGGGTATTTCTGTAACTTTGTAAATCAGGGGTATTTTGCTAATTTTACAAATTGAGGGTATTTCGGTAATTTCACAAACCAGTGGTATTTTGGTAATTTTACAAACTAGGGGTATTTTGGTAATTTTACAAATTAAGGGTATTTTGGTAATTTTACAAACCAAGGGTATTTTAGCAATTTTACACACTAGGGTATTTTGGTAATTTTACTGATCGATGGTATTTTGGTACTTTTGTAAACCGATGGTATTTTAGTAATTTTGTAAATCGAGGGTAAAACAGTAATTCTGTGAATCAAGGGTAAAACAGTAATTCCATAAATCGAGGGTAAAACGGTAATTCTATAAATCGAGGGTACTTTGGTAATTTTACAATTTGAGGGCATTTTAGTAATTTGGTAAACTAAAGTATTCTAAACAGGGATAACAATACGAATGGGCCTAAAGCCTATTCTCGGCCCAAATAGGCCCACATGTTCGTGTGGCCCTTTTAGCCCAAATCTAGCCACAGTTATGAGATTCACCTAGCCTAGTCTAATATTTACTACACAATCAAACAACTTATCCAATTGGGCCCGTAGGCCCATTAGGCCCACATGACCCTTTTCGGCCCATCGCGGCCCGAAGTAGCCATCCTACAGCTAGAGTAGCGAGAAATACACACATGATAAGAGACTAGAGTTAATCCATGCTCCGAGCACTCTTAGCCGATGTCCAACGCAAACGAGCACGCCATACAGCGAAACGGATCAGCCAAGAAAGGTACCTTTACTCTCCTCATGGTTCCCTCTATTTAAAGTCAGCTTTGCATCCACTCTTATGTTAGCTTCCCGATGTGGGATCCCTCCAACATCAGAGTTTAGATTCAACACCAACTCTTGCCGCCCCCTATTAGCAAAATAAATGCTCCTTACTTGCCATGGGATTCAAACCCATGCCTCCCCTCAGATGCTCCACACGCTTCTTGCCACTAAGCCACAAGGCTTTTTGTGTCATATTTTATCCCCAATTAATTATAAGGTCTAAAGGCCAAAGTCCAGGTTCCCTAAAAAAACCAATATAAATTGCAAGAGCCAAGGCATGAACCCAGGCTCCTATACAACCTTAATGACGCCACAACCACTAGACTACATGCTTCCTTGTGTCATTTATTTACCATAATAATTTAAAAGGCCCTCATCCAGGCATCCAGGTTTTTTTTTCACTTAATACCAAAATTTTTGCTAAAGCCCAAGTTTGAACCCAAGATTTCTCCAGCAGTTCTTAGAGCCATTAACCACCAAAGCAGACATTTAATTGTTTCATTTTATTGCACAATTAAATACCTATATACAACCTCCTTACGGACCCCCACTCAAGGCCCAATACTTCTAGACCCAAATTTGGGGTGTTACAATTCTACCCCCTTAAAGAAATTTTGTCCTCGAAATTTTCCACTCTCAGACTACACCACTACATTTTCGCTGCGCACTATGATACTAATAATACAAACATACACCCAAAACATTTATCCATCGAAGTGGATAGATTTCATATGCAAACAATTTTACATTTCCAGAACGTACACCAAATAAATACTAAATATAAATTCAAGCGTTACAGTTTACTCTAACTAGAGAGTTCCAATATTGTGCTACTATCTATAGTAGTTTCTCAATATAGCACTTCAATCTATAACAGCAAACAGAGTTAGAGAACTTACAGATTTGGTGCCGGAGACTCAGTGTGCCACACCTCCAGTAACATCTTTTCAGAAACAAGTCAAGTTTCGTTGAGAGATTTCAAAATTTTTTTTAGAAAAAACCCTTTTCAAACCCCAATTTCGGAAAAAGAAAAGAAAAAAATAACAATAATTTTTTTTGCTACCCATACCACTGTCGAGTTTTGTAATCTGGCTCTGATAACACTAAATGTAACGCCCCAAACCCGGCCCAGACATTATGGCTGAATCTGATGTGCCACATTGAAGTTAAAAACCCATGTTTCGTTTTAGTGCTTTAAAAACTGACTTTTGTTAAGCTAACAAAGTGAATGGGAGCTGGGCATCAGGTAGGAATCCGTAACAGAGGAGGTGAGCCATGAAGGTTGCTTAAGTACCAAGCTCTTCTAATGCATCCAATCCTAGACTGCCCACAACCATTGCCACACTTGGTTAAATCAAGTTGTAATTTATTTAAGTTGAAATCTTTGATAAATCAGATAATCGTGGCGTGGTGTTATTTTGAAAACAATTATCATTTTGAAAACACATCCTAAGTCTAGCCCATTTATTAACAACAGATTAAAGTTATTAAAAATAAAATAATCCCAGAAAAATAATTAAAATGGCCTTATTACAACCCAAAACCAAACAATAATATTAATAAGGTAAAACTTATAAAGAAATAAATCGGCTACTTATTGCAATTAAAAGAAACAGAAACAGTAGTGTGGCCATCTCCAAGTCCCTCGCAGCTCCAAACTATCTAAGCTTAGGGATTACCTGTATAGTTAGAAACGGGGTGAGTTTACGAAAACTCAGTGTGTAATCCCACTAACAAACAAACAGTGAAAACACAGTATTAGTACAATCAGGGCCAAAGCCCTATTTAGTCTTGACATATATTGGCCGAAGCCTTTCGTTTAACGGTTACTGGGCCGAAGCCTTTTCATAAATCATATCATTGGGCCGAAGCCTTTACTGCAAACGGTATGGCCCTTAGGCCCATTTCAATATCACATGTAATGTCAATGGATGTATGCAAGCCCATTTCAATATCACATGAAATACCAATGAATGTATGCAAGCCCATTTGGGGAGACTACTCAACCCACCATCCGCTACTCTCCACCCATACCAACCAACACACCATGTGGGGAATAACTCAACCCACCCAACCAATACACGACTGGCAGCATAGCTACTTTATCATATATCTGGAGGCCTAGCCTCTTTAATAACTGGGGCAAAGCCCTTTTCGATAAACTGGGCAAAGCCCTTTTCAATAAACTGAGGCATAAGCCATTTTCGGTAAACTGGGGCATAAGCCCTTTTCAATAAATTGGGAATAAGACCTTTTTGGTAAACTGGGGCATAAGCCCTTTTGCACTTCCTCCATCCATATAAAAACCCAACCCAATGCAACATGTCATATATGCAGAATGTCATGCCCATATTTGAATTAAACAATCACAGTCAAGTAATTCATATCACCAACATATATTCACAATCAAATTCGTCAACCACACAGTCCAAGTCAGTCACTTGCCCACAAGAGCACAACAGTTATTTTTCACATTATAAGGGTATTGTCGTAATTTTACCAAATATCAGGGTTTTCCATGTTCATTACAATTATCAATATTTTTGAGTGTTTAAACAATGATCTTTAACCCACTTTATCAAATTCGGGCTTTTGGGTCCAAAACCCCTAATGGGCCCTACGAATGCTGATTTAGCCTACTTAACCCAAATTTTACAACAATACTAACTGTATTAATGTGCAACTTTTCCAAATTCCATTTTCTATCAATTCTACCCAAATGGGTCCGAAAGCCCATTGGGCCCAATTTCAGCCCATTGAGGCCCAACTTACCATCGTGCACAAAATTGAGTTCTTACCAGTTCCATCGATCCAAACACCGATCTTATCGTATTTATCGCATCTATACCCAAACGTAACATTACAAGTTCTTGAAATACCGGTATTTTAGCATTTCGGCTTCTGAGCAAATATTAATCTAAGCTATTATGAGGGTTAGTACACACCTGTTACGGGTTGAAGTTGAAACATTTCCAAAATCAATCACCTACGATAACCACCACCTGTCACTCAAACTTAACTAATCCAATATCAATATATGTAAATCCTAAGCACATCAGTCCTACAAAACATAAGGGCATATTCGTCATTTTACCATACAGGGGTATTACGGTCACTTTACCCTATAGGGGCTTTACGATCACTTTACCCTACAGGGGCTTTACGATCTTTTTACCTAATAGGGGTATTTTAGTCATTTCATCCTACAATGGTGTTTTGGTAAATCTACAAACCTAGGGTATTTCAGTAATTTTGTAAACCAATGGTATTTCCATAATTTTTAGAAAGTCAAGGGTATTTCTGTAACTTTGTAAATCAGGGGTATTTTGGTAATTTTACAAATTGAGGGTATTTCGGTAATTTCACAAACCAGTGGTATTTTGGTAATTTTACAAACTAGGGGTATTTTGGTAATTTTACAAATTGAGGGTATTTTGGTAATTTTACAAACCAAGGGTATTTTAGCAATTTTACAGACTAGGGTATTTTGGTAATTTTACTGGTCGAGGGTATTTTGGTAATTTTGTAAACTGATGGTATTTTAGTAATTTTGTAAATCAAGGGTAAAACAGTAATTCTGTGAATCAAGGGTAAAACAGTAATTCTATAAATCGAGGGTAAAACGGTAATTCTGTAAATCGAGGGTAAAACGGTAATTCTATAAATCGAGGGTACCTTGGTAATTTTACAATTTGAGGGAATTTCAGTAATTTGGTAAACTAAAGTATTCTAAACAGGGATAACAATACGAATGGGCCTAAAGCCTATTCTCGACCCAAATGGGCCCACACGCTCGTGAGACACTTTTAGCCAAAATCTAGCCACAGATATGAGATTCACCTAGCCTAGTCTAATATTTACTACACAATCAAACAACTTATCCAATTGGTCCCGTAGGCCCATTAGGCCCACATGACCCCTTTCGGCCCATCGCGGCCGGAAGTAGCCATCCTACAGCTAGAGTAGCGAGAAATACACACCTAATAGGAGACTGGAGTTAATCCACGCTCCGAGTACTCTTAGTCGACGCCCAACCCAAACGAGCACGCCATACAGCGAAAGGGATCAGCCAAGAAAGGTACCTTTACTCTCTTCATGGTTCCCTCTATTTAAAGCCAGCTTTGCATCCACTCTTATGTTAGCTTCCCGATGTGGGATCCCTCCAACATTAGAGTCTAAATTCAACACCAACTCTTGTCGCCCCCTGTTAGCAAAATAAATGCTTCTTGCTTGCCATGGGATTCGAACCCATGCCTCCCCTCAAATGCTCCACACGCTTCTTTCCACTAATCCACAAGGCTTTTTGTGTCATATTTTATCCCTAATTAATTATAAGGTCTAAAGGCCAAAGTCCAGGTTCCCTAAAAAAACCAATATAAATTGCAAGAGCCAAGGCTTGAACCTAGGCTCCTATACAACCTTAATGACACCACAACCACTAGACTACATGCTTCCTTGTGTCATTTATTTACCACAATAATTTAAAAGTCCCGCATCCAAGCATCCAGGTTTTTTTTTTTACTTAATACCAAAATTTTTACTAAAGCCCAAGTTTGAACCCAAGATTTCCCCAACAGTTCTTAGAGTCATTAACCACCAAAGCAGACATTTAATTGTTTCATTTCATTGCACAATTAAATACCTATTTATAACCTCCTTACGGACCCCCACTCAAGGCCCAATACTTCTAGGCCTAAATTCGGGGTGTTACATGACCCTTGTATTACAGAAAATATTTAAATTTTGTGAAGAATTTTCTAAGATCCCTATTTAGTCCCGACTTGATTCTAATGTTTAAATTGGGCCTTAAGGGTCCATTCAAGGGACAATATGATTAGTTTCGGATATGAATAATAAATCACATGAATTACATGAAATTATTCTATAAACTCTGGCAATGCTCCGTAACCCTGTTCTGGAAACGGATACGGGTTAAGGGTGTTACAAGGTGGGAAATTAGCTAATAAGCTAAGCAACAGACATCAAGGTGTTTTGTCAAGTGATACAGAGAATCCCAGAAGAACAAGAAAGGAACAATGTAATACTGTTACTTTGAGGAGTGGAAAGGTGTTGGAATTAGCAGTTGTTGAATCCAAAGGTGAACCTATTGTTGTCCATAATCAGAAGGAAGTTCAACCAGAAGTTGAATCTCTTACAGTGTAGAATTCTATTTTTGTGATCCCTACTGAGGCACAACCACAGTAGAGTAGTCCTAAAAAGTCAACACCCAAGGTAGATGTGAAACCAACACTACCTTTGAAAATTTATTTGATTAATGTATAACCTCCACCATCTCCTTACACGCAAAGATTCCAGAAGCAATAGCAAGAGGTACACTTTAAAAAATTCTTAGATGTACTTAATCAATTACATATCAACTTTCCATTGGTAGATGCTCTGGAACATATGCCAAATTATGTTAAATTCACAAAGGATATCCTCTCTAAGAAGAGATTGTTATGAGATTTTAAGAGAATGGCTCTGACTAAGGAGTGCAATGCATTCCTACAAAATAAGTTGCCACCAAAGATGAAAGATCTTGGAAGCTTTACCATACTGTCTACCATTGATAATTCCTATTGTGGTATGGCTCTATGTGATTTGGGAGCTAGCATAAATCTGATGCGCATGTCAGTGTTTATACAATTTTGAATTGGTGAAGTTAGACCAACAAGAGTGATACTACAACTAGCAGACTGATCAATATCACATCTTAAAGGAAAAATTGAGGATATTCTAGTACATGTTGATAAATTTATTTTTCCTATTGACTTTTTTATTTGAGATTTTGAAGCAGATAAAGAAGCCCCTATCATTTTGGCAAAACCTTTTCTAGCAACCGAAAGAACATTAATTGCTGTTCAGAAAGGACAACTTACCGTACAAGTCCAAGACGATAAGGTAACTTTTAATTTTTTCAAAGCTATGAGATACCCTGATGTAAGAGAAGAATGTTCAGCTATTGATGAGATGAAATCGTCATTCCCAATGAATGATCCATTGGAACAACTCTTAGTACCAAAGATGCTAAGTTACGATGACGGAGATGGAGATCAAGCTGAATTGGAAGCCGAATTGAAGGGACTCACTTTGCAACCTCATTTTGAGTCTTGGGAGTTGGAATCTTGTGAGTATAAGTAGTTGAAAGCTTAAACTAAAGAACCGCCCAAGTTAGAGTTAAAGGTACTACCTTTTTACCTTAAATATGTTTTTTTGTAACAATTCTACTTTACATATGATTATTCCAGTTGAATTAACTAAGAATCAAGAAGATAAGCTAATTAATTTCTTGAAAAAATTCATAAAGGAAATCGGTTGGATGATAGCTAATATTAGAGGCATTAGCCCATCTTTTTACATGCATAAAATCATCTTGGAAGATGGTGGAAAAGGCACAATTGACGGCCAAAGAAGGTTACACCCCATCATGAAAGAGGTAGTCTAGAAGGAGATCATCAAGTGGTTAGATATGAGAATCATTTACCCTATCTTAGATAGCTCTTGGGTGAGGCCAGTCCAATGTATGCCAATGAAGGGTGGAATCATAGTTGTAAAAGAATGAAAATAATGAGTTGATTCCAACCAGAACAATTACAAGTTGGAGAATTTGTATTGATTATCGTAAGTTGAATAAGGAAACTCGAAAAGATGATTTCCAGTTACCATTTTTAGATCTAATGCTAGACAGACTTGGGATTACTATTTTTTCATCAACAGTTATTTAGGATACAATCAGGTCTTTGTAGCCCCAGAAGATCAGTATAAGAAAACTTTCACATGTCCATACAGTATGTTTGCTTTCAGGCGTATAACTTTTGGTTTATGTAATGCACCTACAACTTTTCAGCGGTGTATGATGGCTTTATTCACTGACATGGTTGAAATTTTTTTGGAAGTGTTTAAGGATAACTTTTCTGTGTTTGGAGACTCTTATGACAACTATTTAGATAACTTGGCCAAAGTGGTCAAATGATGCGAAGAGACAAACCTCATTATCAACTGGGAGAAATGTCATTTCATGGAAAGAGAAGGTATTGTTTTGGGACACAAAAATACCAGGAAAGGAATAGAAGTTTACAAGGCAAAGATAAATGTTTTTGAGAAACTCCCACCTCCAGTGTCTGTAAAGGGCATTAGGAGTTTCCTGGGACATGTTGGATTTTACAAGAGATTCATTAAAGATTTCTCCAAAATCTCCAAACCATTTTGTAAACTACTAGAGAAAGATCCAATTTTTTTATGATGATTGTTTAATAGCTTTTGAAGAGTTGAGGAAAATATTAATTTCAGCACCAATCATCATTACCCCAGATTGGAGTTCACAGTTTGAACTGATATGTGACGCAAGTGACTACGCAGTAGGATCTATTTTGGAACAACAGATGAATAAGATTTTCCATCCCATCCACTATGCTAGCCAAACTTTGACGGGAGCACAATTAAATTATATGGTAATAGATAAAGAGCTATTTGCTGTTATTTTTTATTTTGTCAAATTTCATTCATATCTTGTAGGTACAAAAGTAACAATTTATAGTGATCACATGGCCATTAAATATCTAATGTCAAAGAGAGATGCAAAACACAGTTAATTTGGTGGATTTTGCTCCTCCAATAGTTTGATTTGGTGGTACAAGAAAAGAATAGAATAGGAACCAAGTGGCAGATCATTTATCTAGATTGGAGCCGAAAGATGAAACCCACTCCTCAATTCCTATTAATGAATATTTTCCAGAAGAACACATCTTCGAGGTAAGTCATTTCCATAAAGCTCTTTGGTTTGCAGATTATGTTAACTTTTTAGCTAGTTTTTTAATGCCTCCCGATTTAACATATCAACAAAAGAGGAAATTCCTTCATGATGTTAGATATTATTTTTGGGAGGAACCATTTTTGTTTAAGCAATATGCGATCAAATGATTAGAAGGTGTGTAGCTGAGAGCCAATTAGCCATTATTTTGTACCATTGCCATTCATCCCTGAGCGGAGGACATTTTAGAGGAACAAGAACTGTGGCCAAAGTATTACTAGCCTGTTTCTTTTGGCCAACCTTGTTTCAAGACGCATATGCCTACGTGAAAGAGTGCGATCGATGCCAAAGAGTAAAAAAGGTGCTCAGGAGAAATGAGATGCCACTAACCAACATAGCTAAGGTAGAGTTATTTTATGTTTGGGGTATTGACTTTCTTAGTCCCTTTCCTTCTTCTTATGGTAACAAGTACATCTAGATGGTTATTGATTATGTGTCTAAATGGGTGGAAGCTGAGGCATACCTGACTAACGATGCCAAGGTGGTGATGCAGTTTCTTCCAAAACACATATTTACAAGATTTGGGACTCCCAGAGATACTCAGCTATGAAGGTTCCAATTTCTTGAATAAATGGCTAAAGCGGTTACTAGGCAAATATAATGGAAAGTATAAAGTTACTACAGCTTACTGTAACGCCCCCGTACCCGAGACCATCGCCGGAGTCGAGCATGAAGTTTTACTAAACTTAATTCATCAATTAAACAACTTAAACAACTTATTACCAACCATGCATGACAACCAAGCATATGCACATCACCAATATCAAACATAACATAAATAACTAGATTTATAAGTCAGAATCATTAGCTCACTAAAGACCAATATATTTGGCCAAATTATAATAACACATGTTATAAAATTAGGTCCCTATACATGCCACTCACTTGATGATTCTAGCATATGTGTTTATACTGTCAAGGTGTTGGCTTGATAGTGTGATGCTGCCTCCGACAGTCTCCAACCCTGAGCTAACCTGACAACACTAAAATAAATGGAAAGGAGGGTGTAAGCTTTATGCTTAGTAAGCTCACATGAAATAATAATAAGCAATTTACTAACATGCTTCCCACAATAAAACTAACTTATTTGTACATTTACACATGTTCTGGTTAAGCTGTTTTCTTGAGTAACAGTCACTAAATAATTTATATTTAGAGATACAAAACTCCAAATTAAGATCCATAAATTTTTCCAAAAACTAGACTCATATATCTTTCCACCATAACATTTTCATAATTTTTAGTCCAGCCAATAATGACAGTTTATTATTCAAAGTCTCCCCTATTTCACTATTTAACAGCTTCGACCTTTTTTTACTAAAATTTATTTATCTCATAGTAAAAAACTCGGATGATGTTATCGTTTATTTTTATTAAAAGTAGACTCATCCAAGATTCTAGGCATATAAATTATACCCCAAAATTATTTTTCTATAATTTTTAAAAAATTTTCCAAGTCAAAACAGGGGATCTCGAATTCATTCAGACACTGTCTCACAAGAATTTAAATATCACATAATATGGAATTCTTTTGCTTCCCCTGTTTGTTTTATGTGAAAATAGACTCAATAAAATTTAATTACATATTTTATTTTAAATTTAATTAAACTTCCACAATTTTTGGTAAATTTTCAAATTCATTCACTGCTGCTGTCCAACACTGTTTTACTACTAAAGTTCATTTTTGCACAATTTCACTTATCCATTCCATTTTACCGAGGTTCGCTCAAATATCGAGCATATTGCTCATAAATTTAAATAAATATATACTTGCACTTGTTCATCACATAATCACTTTCACATTTATTTTCACTTAATCGATTTCCCGTTGAACTCATCAAAATAATAACAGATACACAATTGCCTGTACATTTTCTCATTTCCACACTTGTAGCCAAAGCTATTTGGTACGCATAGTAGCCTGCACTTAGTACTACACATGCGACCAACAATCTGGTACACGTAGTAGCCTGCACTTAGTACTACACACGTGACCTCACAATAGCTCATTTGTATCGTTTCTATTCTAAAGGTTCAATCGGGAAATTCCTCACTTTTCAACATTTTATTAAATTGTCCGTAATCAATTTAAATTCATAATTTACATCAAATAACCATTTGATAGGCAGCCACATTTCATATGATACCAAAATATATTGACATAAAAAATAATCGATAGATTATTTATATACGAACTTACTCGAAGTGTCGATCTCACTATCCATAGTACCAATTGTCCATTCATAGTATAATAAGACACAACTCAAATAGCAAATCAGCTTTTAAGAATTTACATAACATAAATCACATATTTCATATATCACTTGTCATGTATCATCATTTTCTTGCATTCGATGTAACATTCTTTCATGTCATAATTCCACATCATAAACACCATTCCATCAACTTTTCCAATATATTAAATCATACAATATATGCAATAATAGTAAGAAATATAATTCAAACATAACATTGCATTATTATTATCATACGAACTTACCTCGATAAAAAATATTAGTAATCGAGCCTATTCCTTATAAACTTTATTTTTCCCTCGATCACGACTTAAATCTCGTTTCTCTTGATCTATAATACCAAATTAATTTATTTAATACATACATTCATCAAAACAGCCTTTAATACGAACTTTGGAAAAATTACCATTTTGCCCCTAAACTTTTGCATAATTACACTTTTGCCCCTAGGCTCGGGAATTAAACTTCATCCCTTATTCTTATGTTTTATGACATGCTGATAATTTTTCCCTTCTATGACAACATCAAATTCTCACTCTAACATGCACTTATGACTATTAGGTATTTTTACCGATTAAGCCATTTTACTCATTTTCACTTAAAACCGAGTAGCAAAAGTTGTCTAACATAATTTAAAACCTCATATTCTATCATAAAACACCAAAATACACAAATTTCACCTATGGGTATTTTTCCAAATACGAACCCTAGGTTGAATTATTGCTAGCATAAGCTTAATCAAGTTACCGGGATTCCAAAAACGTAAAGAACTTGAAAAACAGGGCTAGAATGGACTTACTATTGAGCTTGGAAAGCTTGAAAACCCTAGCCATGGCTTCCCCCATGCTAATTTCGGCCTCCATATGGAGAAGATGACCATTTTGTGTTATTTTTCCCATTTTATTTCATTTAATATACAAATGGCCAAAATGCCCTTACTACTAAACTTTCAAAAAAATTCCATCCATGTCCAATTTTTGTCCACAAACTTAAAAATGGTCTAATTACCATTTAAGGACCTTTGATTTAAAAACTCATCACAATTAAACACTTCTAACATGTAAAACTCAACTTTTGCACTTTTTACAATTTAGTCCTTTTGACGAAATTGAGTGCCCAAACGTCGAAATTTTTGAACGAAATTTTCATGAAATCATTCCGTGAAATCGTGGACCATAAAAATATAATAAAAATGAAATTTTCCTTGTCAAATTTGTGGTCCCGAAACCACTGTTCCGATTAAGCCTAAAATCAGGATGTTACACTTACCATCGTCAGACGAATGGTCAAGCTGAGTTTGTGAATAAAGAAATAAAGGGCATCTTGAGAAAGTAGTGTGCTCAACTTGAAAAGATTGGTCCTGTATACTTGACGAAGCATTATGGGCCTCCTAAACGGCATTTAAGACTCCTTTAGAGATGTCTCCTTATAGGTTAGTCTCTGGTAAGGCATGTCATTTGCCCTTGGAACTTGAGAATAAAGCCTATTGGGCTCTTAAACAGTTCAATTTAGACCTAAAATCTGATGGAGACAAACGAATGCTACAATTCAATGAGTTGGAAGAAATGAGATTATTCTCTTACGAGAATGCCAAAATTTTTAAAGAAAAATAAAGAAGATGGCATAATAAGCACATCCGTCCTCGTATGTTCAAAGCTGGACAACAAGGCCTTCTCTTTAATTCGAGATTGAAGTTTTTTCTTAGGTAAACTTAAATCCTGATGGTCAAGACCCTTTACGATTAATCAAGTTTTTCTATACAAAGTTGTTGAACTCCAAAACAACAAAGAAGGTACATTTAAAGTTAATGGTCAGCGGCTGACACATAACTAGACTGGTAAAATCAAGCAACCAACACTTTGCTCATTTTAACTGATCCATGAATTTCTTTTCTATAGAAAAACTATTACTTTTGTAAATAAATAAATTTTATCTTTATGTTTAATTTTAATTTTAATTTTAATTTTAATTTTATTCTATCTTTTTTTAATTACATTTTGTTTTTTAGATAAGTTTTATAAATAAATAAATAGGTAAATAGAAATAATAGTGTAAATAGAATTCTTAATTAAAATTAAGTTAATCTTTTAACTTAAGTGAAATTAGGGTTTTTTTCCCTCCTTATTTTTCTTTCTTTTTTTTTTAGTTGTTGCCTACCTCACCACCGCCACCAGCACCAGCCTGGTGCGGTCTGAACAGCATTAGCCAATCCCCTAGCCCAATAGACCCATGTGTGTGCGCACCCTCCAATAGCAAGCTATTGCGCGCTCCTTTGTCACACACCATCAGTCACCATTGGCCATTTGCGGTAGTCCTCAAGTACCCACGGCCTTTTTTTATTAGGCCCCCATCAGACACTTTTGAAACTCATCATCCACCATCGACCTATGTAAGATGAAACTCATCGAGCCTTGTTGATCACCACCGAAAGAAATCAGACACCATCGACAACAATCAAGCACTGTCGAGCCGTGTGCACCAGCAGTTGACAACAATAGATTTTTTGGCAATCCCTTGGCGATTATAGTTGACCCCTTAATACTCAACAAAACCTAATTGTTGCCCTAACCTATCTTGAGTTAATTGTGGGATTAAATTTTTTTCTACTAAGTGGTTTTTTTCTTGATTGTTTTTAAAAGATCAAACAGAATCAATTTACTTTCACACCATTCTTCCATATTCTTTCGTCCTTAACCCTAGCTTAGCTGGCGTTCTTGAGCTTTAAGTTCGATTGCGCATACCAAAATGCCCCTGCTTCGTGTTTTATTCTCATGAAAAAGTCGATATTGTGACACACTAGGACCTGTGTTGTGATGTAGCAACCAAAATGCTCCTTTGCAGCCATCTTCAGGGATATGTCATGACATCCTCATCCTGTGTCACAACATTAAAGGCAGTTTCTCACTTTCTCTATTTTGCTTTTTATTTTGCGACATAGCATCTAGTATTGGCCCAAAATGCCTTCTAATGGTCTCTTGCGCACTCATGAAGTACGTTAGCTTTCTTTAAGGCATCGTTTCGCCCTTAAGATCAATAAAAGACTCGATGTGCACATTTTCTTGAATGCAAGTAAAACAAAAGAAACATAACTAAAACATAATGAAAATACTTGTATTCAAGCTCCTTAAATGTTAAAGCTACTTTAATCTGCTACATAGAATTATGAGAGATCAGTAACCAAAACCTTCAACATAGCAAACTTAAATTTCAAATATCTCAATCTATACTTAATCTTTTTGCCTAAAATGAATTACTTTCATCTAATTATTTACCTACAAGATATTCTCAACCTTTAACCTACACAAAACTACTCAATTCATGGTACAAGATATTCTTAACCTTTAACCTACACAAAACTACTCAATTCATGGTATCGAAATTTTTGACATGTTTATGGCAATTTTCATGAAAATTAATTAAATCCTTAGAAATATTTGACAAAAATTCAATGTTATAAACATATTAATTTCATCAAAAAAAATTGAAAAACACTTTGAAACCACGTTTTTACCCAAAATCCTAAAATTCACTATTAACGACCCAATTTTTGGCTTTTATTGATGACATGTAATTTAATAGTGAAAAACTCAGTTTTAAAGACTAACTAATATTAATAACTAACGGATAGACGAATGGTTACCTTTGAAGGAAGAAAAATAAGCTTTTGATTGAAAACACGAAAAGCCCACAAACTTCACAATAGAGAAATCTATGGTGTTTTGGATATTTTTCTTCTAATTTTATAAAGTTTTATAGCTTGGATGTTGATAGAAAATCAGAGGATTATAGTTTTGGAAATCAAAATTCGATGAACTAAGGTTTGGGATGCAAAGGACAACACAAGAATGAGAGTACAAGAAACTAACATGATATGTTGAAGGTGGGGGATGATATTAGGTTTTATTTTTAAAACTTGGCTTAACTACTTCATAAACACACATAATTTTTCCCCTTTTACAAATCAGTCTCTATTTCAAAGTTGAAAACCTTTTGAACATTATTTTTTAAAATTGATTGGATTTTTTAAATTCCATAAACGAGAACATCTTCGATCACCATGCTTAAGAAATTCTCGAGCTCACTAGAACTAAAATCCTTAAAATACCTACAAAACTCCTAGGCCCAATTTTGGGGTGTGACTCCCCTTCTAAAAAGAATTTTGTCCTCGAAATTACCTAAGCTAAACAAATAAGGATATTGTTGTCTCATCGCATCTTCGGCTTCCCAAGTAGCTTCTTTTTTATTGTGTTGCGCCACAAAACTTTAACCAATGGAACCCTTTTATTTCGCAAAACCTTCTCTTCATGAGCTAGGATCTCAATCAATTCTTCCTCATAAGTAAGATCCGTTCGAACTTCAATCTCCGCCACTGGCACAATATGCGATGGATCTAAATGATGCTTCTACAACATAGACACATGGAAAACATTGTGAATTCGCTCAAGTTCTAGTGGCAACTTGAGACGATAAGCTACTGGGCCAACCCTTGAACAACTTCATAAGGTCCAACATACCTTGGACTCAATTTACCCTTCCTTTCGAACCTCAGAACCTTTTTCCAAGGTCAAAATTTTAAGAACACCTTATCCCCAATTTGAAACTCGATATCTTGATTTTTCAAATCTGCATAAGATTTCTGCCTATCAAACGTTGCTTTTAAATGATCACAAATCAACTCCACTTTCTCTTCAGTCTCACGAACTAAATCTGATCCAACAACTTGCTCTCTATCGAACTCTATCCAACATAAAAGAGTTCTACAGTTCCTACCATACAACGCCTTAGACGGTGCCATATGAATACTCGCTTGAAAATTGTTGTTGTAAGCAAACTCTAATAACGACAAACATCACTCCTAACTACCACTGAACTCAATCACATAGTTCGCAACATATCTTTCGAAACTTGAATTACCCTCTCCAACTAACCATATGTTTGAGGATGATAAGTTATACTAAAACTAAGCTTCAACTCTAAAGTCTCTTGCAAACTCTTCCAAAACCTTGAAGTAAAATACGAATCACTATCTAAAATAATTGAAACTAGAACTCCATGAAAATGAATAATTTCAGCAATATACATCTCTACCAACTTCTGCAGAGAATAACTAGTACGCACAACCAAGAAATGTACACTCTTTGAGAATCGATCAACAATCACCTACACAGAATCTTTCTTCGATGGAGTCAAAGGCAAACCCGAGACAAAGTCCATAGTGATCTTTTTCACTTCCATTTAGGAATTGCAATCTATTGCAACAAACCTAAAGGAAACTGATGCTCTACCTTTACCCTCTAACAAACAAAACATCGAGTCACAAAATTCGTAACATCACACTTCAAACCAGACCACCAATAAATCTCTCAAAGTTCATGATACATTTTACCACTACCGGGATGCATAGTATAAGTGCTACTATACACCTCAGTAAGAACCGTTTGCCTCAAATCCACATCATACGATACACACAACCTACCTCGGAAGCTCAATATACCATCACTATCAACATCAAAATCTCCCTGAACACCTTGCTCAACTTGTTGAATTTTTTTTAACAACTCTCAATCTAACAGTTGTTTCTCCTTAATCTGTTACGACAAAGTCGGCCTCACTTGAAGTTCAGCTAACAAACCACCATCACTAGCTAAACTCAAACACATTAACATAGCTCTCAATTCCATCATTGACTTCCTACTTAAAGTGTCAGCAACAATATTCACCTTGTCAGGATGGTACTCTATCATTCAATCATAATCCTTTAAAAGCTCAATCCAACGACTTTACCTTAATTTCAACTCCTTTTGGGTGAGGAGCTACTTAAGGCTCTTATGATCCGTATAGATAACACACTTCTCACCATACAAGTAATGATGCCAAATCTTAAGTGCAAATACCATAATTGCTAATTCCAATTCATAAGTAGGATAATTGCGCTCATACGTCTTCAACTATCTTGAGGCATAAGCCACAAGTTTACCCTTTTACATTAACACACAGCCAAGTCTCAAATACGAAGCGTTACCGTAAACCAAAAAAATCTTTTCTAGGCTCTGGTTGGATCGATGCAAGTGCCTCAGTCAGAACTGCCTTAAGCTATTCCAAACTCTTCTTCCTTTCATCAGTCAATTCAAACACCATATTCTTCTGAAGTAGTTTTGTTAAGGGTGCAACAATAAGGGAAAACCTTTCAATAAATCTACCATAATAGCCAGCTAAAACCAAGAAACTCCAAACTTTGGTAACACTCCTAGGCGGCTTCTACTCTAAGATCGCCTCAATCTTCTTCAGAACCACTCGAATCCCTTCTGCCGACACAACATGACCTAAAAATGCCACTTCTTTAAGCTAAAATTCACACTTACTCAACTTCACATACAACTACTTATCTTGCAGAATCTGCAAAATAACCCTTACATGCGTATCATGACTCCTCAAAATGAGAATACACCAAAATATCATATATTAAGACAACCACAAATTAATCCAAGTATGAAAGGAATACTTGGTTCATCAAATCTATGAACGCAACAGGGGCATTAGTTAAATCGAATGGCATGACCAAAAACTAATAATGCCCATACGAAGTCCTAAAAGTAGTTTTCATAATATCATAATCCTTCACCCTCAACTGATAATACCCTGACCTTAAATAAATGTTTGAAAACACTGTTGCACCTCAAAACTGATCAAACAAGTCATCAATTTGAGGTAAAGGATACTTGTTCTTGATAGTCAACTTGTTCAACTACCTATAATCAATACACATCTGCATCGTAAAATCCTTCTTCTTCACAAATAAAACTAGTGCACTCCATGGAGATACACTCGACCGAAAGAACACTTTGTCAAGCAACTCTTGCAATTGAACCTTCAACTTCGTGAGCTCTTTTGGTGTCATACGATAAGGTGTTAGACACATAAGTGCAATACCAGGATAAAGCTTAATAACAAACTGATAACTCTTGAAAAGAGTTACATTTCATGCCTTTAGACCTAGCTAATTGCTTGCACTTAAATGCATTTTGTTGCATTTTAGGATATTTTAGTTAGCATTTTAAATATTGCATTAGGATTTCGATTGTGTTGGAATTAGGTGCTTCTAATTGCTTGCGGTGGATTTTTTTGTGTATTGGTGTGGCAAGAACATGTTTTGAACAAGGAAATAAATGAGTGAAGTTTTATCTGGGCAAAGTGCAGACAGTTTGCCAGCACAGATGCCGTGGCAATGCTGGGAAGACCAAGTCAACATTTATTGCGTAATAGACCCAACTCAAATTCAAACTTGTACCAGATAAATCCCCCCAAAAAAGGAGAAGATAATTACGAGCTATTAGTCGACCCTAGCCTAATCTATCTATAAAAGCCGATGAAGAGGACCTATAACACCCCTTACCTATATTCAATGCCAGAATAGGGTACGAGGAATTACCGGACTTATAACACAAATAATCATACAATTTCAAGTCATAAATTTGCGTCCAAATTTAAAACCATTCGATATTAATCTTAAAGTCCCTAATACGAGCATACGAGGCCCTAAACATGCTTTGGAAGTAGTTCGAAACTAAATTGAGAACTTTAGAAATTTTTACAAAACATAGAAAATTTTTCCACTAAACAGGGGTAGCACGCCCGTGTGCTTATGGGGCATGCCCGTGTGGGCAGGCCATGTGGTCACAAACGCTCGTGTCTCGACCCCGTGTAACGCTCTGACTTGTAACCCATGAACAAATAGAGATCACACAGCCAAGTCACACGCTCGTGTGCTAGGCCGTGTAGATAGTTTATTTTTACAAAATAGGTGCAGACTTCACACGGCCAAGGCATACGCCCATGTTCGCCATGACGTCCACACGAGTGAGACACATGCCCATGTCTTTACCTGTGTGCTCAATTCTGAGCATTCTGTTTCTCAAAATCAAGGTGCAGGGAACACACGGCCAAAACACAACACACGGCCTAGACATGTAAAACCCCTAAACTAGGGTTAAAAGGCATTACCGGACATACTTGAACATTTAACATTCATTTCTCAATCATCATAGCATCATCGTCACACATCATTATAAAGTCCCTTACATAGGTCAACGAGACCTTAAACATGCTTTAGAAAAGGGTTAGGACTAAACCAAACACATACAAATTTTCTCAAAAACTTAACAAAATTTTCAAAGTTTCAAAGGTCATACGCCCATATGAACAGGCTGTATGCCTCACACAAATTTAGGCACACTCGTGTGTCTAAATCGTGGCAAACAGGGCATACATATTGACTTAATCACACAACTACAAGACACGCCCGTGTGCCTTGGCCGTGGTCGAAACTGACTTGGGTCACATTGCCAACCACACACCCGTGTGTCTAGCCCATGTACCCTTCAAAATGGCCACACACGCCCATGTGCCAAGGCTATGTGCCTCACACGACCACCAGACACGCCCGTGTCTCTAGTCCATGCTTAAGAGTGACTTGTAGAACTAAGTTATAACAGATACACAGTCGAGACACATGCCTGTGCGCTCAACCGTGGTTTAAACCACATTTCCCTCTTATCTTAAGCACATCAAAATCACAACATTTTTGCATCATTTGCATACATTTAAAGGTAACCAAAACATGCCAATTCAATCACATATCAAACTATATAACCTTAACTAATTCAATATGCCAACCTCATCACAATTTACCAAAGTTCCAATTTCACAAACTCAGTACTTTAATATCCCATAATAAACCATCACATAAACATTATAAACATCACATATTTTACTTATCAAACACACCATTTAGGCCAACGTAAGAGGCCATACATATCAATATTTACAATCCAAACCTCATGGCTATAATCACAAAACAAAACTACCAAAATGACACTAGCCTATACATGCCATAAACCATATATACAACTCTCAAAATGGTACCAAAATAGATGTCCGATAGTGTGAATGAGTCGCTGACGGTTCCCGGATCCGAGATAGCTTTAAAACACTGTAAAATAGAAAACATCTCACATAGTAAGCTTTAAAACTTAGTAAGTTTATGATATAACACATTTAACTTATCAATCAATTATAATTCAATTATTTAACTAATACTTAATATAACTCATCACATTACTCATTCTTATTCATTACTATACCTTACTTTCATACCATATCTTTAAACTTATAATTAGCATTCGTAATGCTATTCAACCAAACTCATTTCATCATTCATTTAAATATCCTTTCATCTACTTCATACTTAATGTCATCAACCACATAGGTTTTGTACATACCTGTACCATCGCACTCGTATCTATCACATTTATCACTTCAATGCTCGACGCATTAAGTCATTTGATCATCCGTAATCATTTAATGAACTCGCACACTTAGTTCCAATTAATTAGTCGAGGCTATAATAATAATGCACACTTAGTGCCATTGCATTAAACCGAAGTTATATCGGTATCACACACATAGTGCCATTTATTCAGCCAACGTTGTTATAATCTCACACACTCAGTGCCATTTTTGGTTGTCGTAGCTATTTCATTTTTCCTCACACTTAGTCCCTCAAATTCAATCCACATTTCTATTTATTTCATCATATATAAACATTATATAAACAAAATGTATTATACTCAAACTTACCTCAGACTTGCACCCTCCAACCGTTGCAAAAGACTGATTACAACCCGTAAAGATTACCTGCATTCCAACCGAACTTGTTAACTAATACCATACACGCAAGTAGTTTCAACCAAGTGTACAACAACTTACCGGAAGCATAAAGCTAAGAATAGAAGGTAGAAACAATCGGCCTTCACTCAAAAGTACATAATAAAACCGAGGTGCAAGATGGAACAATCGCAGAGAAAGGAAAATGTTAGATGGAAAATTATTATGGAATAGAGAGAAAGAAAGAGAAAGAGAACAACTGTGAGCCTGAACAGAGATGGTGGCAGAGGTAGGGTTCGGCTATAAGCCAAGCATTCGATTGTTAGAAGAAAACACCACAATGAAAAGGGAGAAATTCCTCAAAAATGCAAAAGTAGAGGGAGAAAGAAGAAGTGTTCGACTAAAGCCCTAAGGTGCAAGGAAAGGGAATTGTTGAAATCCAAAAAATAGCAAAAAAGGGGGAGAAGGGTATTCGGCCAAAGGCAAAACTGACTTGAGAGAGGGAGAGAAGCAAAGAGAATTGGTCAAAACAACAAGATGTAGAATAGGGAGAATTGCTAGACCCAAACGAATTGAGAGAAAGGGACAGAGAGCATTAGGCGTAGGAGAAAAAGGGAAAGAAGAACGAAATGGCATGCAAGGGACCCAAAATGCAAACCTGAAATAAGCAAAAATGAGAGACATAACAACACTCCCTAGCACAAATCGGTTTCCAAAGAAAAGAAATGAACTAAAACTTTTGGCAGCAATCACAATGGAGTGCTAATACCAACCAAAGTTGTAATCCTGAGAGGCAGGAGTTTTAATTCAGCACACACTCTTCCATTACCTTCAAATTCCACTATTTTTCTCCCCAAATCACTCCTAAGATATCTCAACCAAACCCCCACTTATCTACATCCCTTAACAACCGAAAATCCTTCCAACACCTCTTAAAATTTGGCCACAACTCCCCACTCATCAAACACTCATGTTTCAGTCAAACCGCAACTTTCCCATGGCCAACAGTAAAAATGAAACACCTCAATTCGCCTACTAACACTCGAACCCCAAACCACAAGTAAACACAACATGCCACTTATCCTCTAGACCAGTAGGCCCTCCTGACATAAAATACCCACATTTATTTTAAAAGCCTACTGACTAGAGACAGGGTTTATTCATATTAAAAACAAAACTTTTGCACAAGCCAAGGCTTGAACCCAAGACTTCTTAGACACTTCCCAAAACACTTAACCACTGAAGCAGACATGTAGTTGTGTACACAAAACATACAAAAATAAATACTTAGAATTTTTGGGGAGTTACACATTTTCACAAATTAGTCCATAATAAGCAATTTCATTAAAAATCACATTACAAAACATATTTATGTATTTCCAAGCTTTCATATTTCACTATTTAACATCACAAAATTCATGAATTCATCAATGGTATCTCATCAAATCATCAACAATTTCATGAATTTAAGTATGGGCTAGCTAGAACACTTAACAACGATCATGAAAACGTAGAAATCATCAAAAACCGAGTCAAAACTATACCTTAATCAAGCAATCAAAGTGCCGAACCCTAGCTTGATTTTTTTCTCTTCTTTTCTTTGATACAATCGGCTAAGATGATGAATATGACACTAAATCAGGCATTTGTTTTATTACTATTAACATAATAGCACTTTACTCTTTTACCCTTAATGAAATAACATTTTCAACACATAATAGATGTCCAACAATGTCTACTATCATTTAAAATGGTTTATTTACAATTTAAGACCACCATATTAAAAAGCCAAAGCAATTTGACACCTTTAACATACGGAATGCAACTTTTTCCTTTTACGCGATTTAGTCCTTTCCTCAAATTAAGCACACAAACAATAAAATTTCCACACAAAACTTTCACACATATCAACTCACATATTATAAACACCAAAAATAATAATGAAATAATTTTTTGACCTTGGATTTGTGGTCTCGAACCACTATTTTGACTAGGGTCTAAATCAAGCTGTTACAACTCTCCCCCTTAGGGATTTTTGTCCCCGAAAATCTTACCAGTGAATAGGTTTGGATATTGTTTTCTCATAGCATCCTCGGGTTCCCATGTGGCTTCTTCAACTCTGTGTCAACACCACAATACATTTACTAATGCTATTCTTTTATTTCTCTGCTCTTTAATTTCACGAGCTAAAATCTGTACCGGTTCTTTTTCATACGACATATTAGGCTAAATTTCAACCTCATTCGGGGAAACAACATGCGAAGGATCTAATATGTATCTTTGTAGCATCGATTCATGAAATACATTGTGAATCTTTTCTAGCTCAGGTGGCAACAACAATCTATAAGCAACTAGCCCGATACACTCGATAATCTCATACGGCCCGATAAATCTCAGACTCAACTTACCTTATCTACCGAATCGAAGTACTTTCTTCCACGGAGATACTTTCAGAAACACTTTATCACTGATTTCAAACTCAACATCTTTTCTTTTTAAATCTGCATACGATTTTTGATGATCCGCAACTGTTTTCAGACTATCTCGAATTACTTTCACTTTTTCTTCTGTTTCTCTGATCAAATCAACCTCGTGAATCTTATTCTTACTATGCTCTGTCCAGTATAACGGTGTTCGACATTTTCGAAGAGCCATTTTGATACCCGATTGAAATCTATTATTATATGAAAATCCAATCAATGGCAAGTATCGTTCCCACGTACCTTCAAACTCAAGAATACAACATCTCAACATATCCTCGAGTATCTGAATAATCCGTTCGGATTGACCATCCATCTGTGGGTGAAAAGTAGTGCTAAAGTGTAGCTTTGTACCTAACGCATCTTGCATTTTCTTCCAAAACCGTGAAGTGAATCTCGAAACTCTATCTAACACAATAGAAAAAGGTACTCGTGCAATCTTACAACATCAGAAATGTATAACTCAGCCAACTTATCAAGCAGGTAATCAGATTGTACCAAAATAAAATGAGCTGATTTCGTCAATTGGTCAACTACAACCCAGATCGCATCTTTCTTTCTTGGAGATAGGGGCAAACCCAAAATAAAATCCATTGTTATTTTATCCTATTTCCACTTCGGAACCATAATCGACTGTAACAAACTAGATGGCACCTGATGTTCATCTTTAACTTACTGACAGATCAAACATTTCGTAACAAATTCAGAGATATCACGCTTCATACTAGGCCACTAATAAAGTTGTTTCAAATAGTTATACATTTTTGTACTACCCGGATGCACAAATAAATAACTATTGTGGACTTCATTCAAAATCATTTGTATTAACTCTGGATTTCTCAGAATACAAATCCGATCTCGGAATCTCAAACAATCATCATTATCAACTCAAAATTCAGAATTAGAATCCAAATCACACTGAGCTCATTTTGCTATTATCTCATTATCAACCTTTTGAGCATCAATAATCTGTTGTAAAAACAACGATCTCGCTTTCAATTCGGCTAAAACTGAACCATCAATAGACAAAGCTAAATGTGCATTCATGGCACGTAATTCAAATAGTGACTTTCGACTCAAAGCGTCAGCAACAACATTTGCTTTTTCTAGATGATAATCGATAACAAGCTCGTAGTCTTTTAGTAGTTCTCACCATCGTCTCTGTCGCAAGTTCAAATCTTTCTGAGTCGTTAGATATTTCAAACTTTTGTGATCAAAATAAACGTGACATTTCTCACCAAATAGATAGTGGTGCCAAATCTTTAAAGCAAACACAATAGCCACTAATTCCAGATCGTAAGTCAAATAGTTCTTTTCGTGCGGCTTCAACTGTCTCGAAGCATAAGCTATAACTTTTCCTTCTTGCATCAAAACACAACCCAGACTGTTCAACGAAGCATCACTGTAGATCATAAATTCTTTACTCGATTCTGGTTGCACTAATACTGGAGCTTCAGTCAATAGGGCTTTCAACTGTTTAAAGTTTTTCTGACACTTTTCAGACCAATCAAATTTCACATCTTTCTGAAGCAATTTCGTTAACGGGGTAGCAATCATAGAAAAGCCTTTTACGAACCATCGATAATAATCAGCAAGTACTAGAAAACTGCAAACTTCAAAGACATTTCTCTGAGGATTCCAATCCAAAATAGCTAAAATCTTGCTCTGATCAACTCGAATACCAGATACTGACACAACATGTCCTAGAAAATTGACTTCTCATAACCAGAATTCACATTTGCTAAACTTTGCATACAATTACTTATCTCACAAAGTCTGTAACACTATTCTCAAATGTTTAGCATGTTCAGTTTCATCACACGAATAAATCAAAATGTAATCAATGAATACAACAACAAATCAGTCTAAATACGATCTAAAAATTCTGTTCATCAAATCCATAAAGATAGCAGGTCCATTCGTTAATCCAAAAGGCATAACTAAAAACTTATAGTGACTGTACCTCGTTCTGAATATAGTTTTAGGAATGTCTAAATCTTTTACTCGTAACTGATAATAGTCGATCTTAGATCTATATTTGAAAGCACGGTAGCTCCTTTCAACTGATCAAACAAATCGTCAATTTAGGGCGGAGGGTATTTGTTCTTGATAGTCATTTTATTCAATTGATGATAATCAATACACATTCTCATCGTGTCGTCTTTCTTTTTCAAAAACAGAACAGGAGCACCCCAAGGTGAAAAACTCAGTCTCGCGAATCCTCTATCGGTCAACTCTTGCAACTGAGACTTTAATTCTTTTAACTCGGTCGGTGCCATTCTATACAGAGCTATCGATATCGGAGTAGTCCCTGGAATTAATTCAGTACCAAATTCAACCTCTGAAACCAGTGGTAAACCCGGTAACTTATCAGGAAACATATCTGGATATTGAAAAATAACTGACATGGATTCAATCTTATTTTCAGTCACTTTCATATCAAGCATATAAGCTAAATAAGCTTCACAACCCTTTCTTACAATACTCAGAGCTTTCATTGATGAAATCATAGCCGGTAACCCATTCAAATCACTAGATTCAATTCGAACTATTTCATCATTCTTGCATCTCAAATCAATAGTTTTCTGTTTACAGTTCACAACAGCATCATACAATGTCAGCCAATCCATACCCAGGATTATGTCAAACTCGTCAAATGGTAATAACATCAAATCGGCCAGAAAGTAATTATCCCGAATCATCAACGGACAATTCTTGCACACTTTATCAACCAATACACATTTGCCTAAGGGGCTCGATACTCTAATTACAAATTCAGTAAACTTTATAGGCAAAGTCTTACTGGATACTAAATTCACACATATATACGAATGAGTAGACCCTGGATCTATCAATGCAATAACTTTAGTATCATAGAGAGTAAAAGTACCGGTAATAATATCTAGATATGACGCTTCTTCATGTGCTCAAATAGCATAGGCTCGTGCAGGTGCTCTAGCAACAGATCTTGCTACAATCTCACTTCACATCTCTACCACCACTCACATTTCCTGTATTTCTCGATGGTCTACCTCTAGTTGTAGTGTTACTCGGCCTCGTATTTTGAACATTATCTTTTTCAGCTAACTCTGGCAATCTTTTATAAAATGATCTCGTGCACTACAACTGTAACAAGCTCAGTTATTACTTTTTCCCCAACAATCTCCAAAATGAGGTCTTCCACATTGTTTACACCCAGGCTTTACATCCTTTGCATTACCAACACTCAATACTGACGTAGTTTGAGCTTTAGGGTTGGTATATTGCTTTCCACGATCTCTATTTTGATATGCTGCTGAAGCTATCAATCGATCAATAAAATCTCTAGATTTCTTTGATGAGGAATGATAAGTTTTATTCATTGATCTCTTTCTCAAATCTCTAGCCTCTGAGTTAGCTTTTCTCTTTTCTTTGTTGAGATCCTTGGCTTTACAGGCCCTTTCAACCAATACTAAGAATTCTTTCAGTTCAAGTATCCTGACTAACAATTTTATATCTTCGTTCAATCCATTAACAAATCTTTTACACATAATCTCTTCAATAGACATGTATTCTTGAGCATACTTGCTCAAACGTACAAATTCTCTTTCATATTCTGTTACAGTCATCCGGCCTTGTTTCAACTCCAGAAACTCTTTATTTTTCTAATCGAGGAATCTCTGGCTTATGTACTTTTTTTGAAACTTGGTCTGGAAGAATTCCCAGGTAACTCATTCCCTAAGAACCACCGATGTCAATGTTTTCCACCAATGATATGCATTATCTCTAAGCAAAGATATTACGCATTTGATACATTCTTCTTGAGGATAGGACAATTCATCAAATACTCGGATAGTGTTCTCAAGCCAAAACTCAGCCCTCTTAGCATCATCATCAACTGTAGCCCGAAACTCTCCAGCTCTGTGTTTACGAATCTTATCAATAGGTGGCTTACTCAATCGAATCGGATCTATTACTTGTGGCAGAACTGGGACTTGTTGAGGAATAGGTGAAGATGGAGGTTGTTGAGCAGCCGGATTCGTTCGTATGAATTTCGTGAACCACTCAGTCATCATTTGGAAGAAGGCTTCTTAGCCTCTCCTCCCTGACTACTAGATATCAGCCTAGATTCGACCGGCGCTACCCCTTGAGCGGGAACGGGTGCATTGCTCTCAACATCATCAGCTATCCCTCATTCGGGATCCATTAACTATATGAAAAACATATTTTAACTGTCAGGAATCATCACACTATCGCAATTCATATATACGACATGTATAGCTAAACTCTCACACGCTACGTTAGTCCTAGAATCGACTAAACTGTAGCTCTAATACCAATAAAATCTAACACCCCGAACCTGTATCCATCGTTGGACTAGGGTTAAGAGGCATTATTGGACATACCTGAACAATTAACATTCATTTCTCAATTATCATAACATCATCGTCACACATCATTATAAAGTCCCTTACATAGGTCAACGAGACCTTAAACATGCTTTAGAAAGGGGTCGGGACTAAACTGAGCACATACAAATTTTCTCAAAAACTTAACAAAATTTTTAAAGTTTCAAAGGTCACACGCCAATGTGAACAGGCATACAAATTTTCTCAAAAAGTTAACAAAATTTTTAAAGTTTCAAAGGTCACACGCCAATGTGAACAGGCCATATGCCTCACACGGCTTTAGACACGCACGTGTGTCTAAACCGTGGCAAACAGGGCATACATACTGACTTAACCACACGACTACAAGACACGCCCGTGTGCGTTGGCCGTGGTCGAAATTGACTTGGGTCACACGGCCAACCACACACCCGTGTGTCTAGCCCATGTACCCTTCGAAATGGCCACACACGCCTATGTGCCAAAGCTATGTGCCTCACACAGCCACCAGACACGCCCGTGTGTCTATGCCGTGCTCAAGACTGATTTGTATAACAAAGTTATAACAGACACACGGTCGAGACACACGCTCGTGTGCTCAACCATGTGGGGTGAAATTAGGCTTGGTTTAAACCACATTTCCGTCCTATCTCAAGCATACCAAAATCACAGCATTTTTGCATCATTTGCATACATTTAAAGGCAACCAAAACATGTCAATTCAATCACATATCAAACTATATAACCCCAACTAATTCAATATGCCAACATCATCACAATTTACCAAAGTTCCAATTGCACAAACTCATTACTTTAATATCCCATAACAAACCATCACATAAACATTATAAACATCACATATCTTACTTATCAAATACACAGTTTAGGCCAACCTAAGAGGCCATACATATTAATATTTACAAGCCAAATCTCATGGCTATAATCACAACACAAAACATACCAAAATGACACTAGCCTATATATGCCATATACCATATTACAACTCTCAAAAATGGTACCAAAATAGATGTCCAATAGTGTGAATGAGTCGCTTACAATTCCTGGATCCAAGCTAGCTTTGTAACACTGTACAATAGAAAACATTCCTCACAGTAAGCTTTAAAGCTCAGTAAGATCATGATATAACACATTTAACTTATCAATCAATTATAATTCAATTATATAACTAATATTTAATACAACTCATCACATTACTCATTCTTATTCAAGACTATACGTTACTTTCATACCATATCTTTAAATTTATAATTAGCATTCATAATGCTATTCAACCAAACTCATTTCATCATTCATTTACATAATGTTTCATCTACTTCATACTTAATGTCATCACCACATAGGTTTTGTACATACCTGTACCATTACACTCGTATCTATCACATTTATCACTTCAATGCTCGATGCATTAAATCATCCAATCATCCTTAATCATTTAATGAACTCGCACACTTAGTGCCAATTAATTAGATAATAATAACACACACTTAGTGCCATTACATTAAACTAAATTTGTATCGGTATTGCACGCATAGTGCCATTTATTCAGCCAACGCTGTTATAATCTCGGACACTTAGTGCTATTTTTGGTAGTCGTAGCTATTTCATTTTTCCGTACACTTAGTGCCTCAAATGCAATCCATATTTCTATTTATTTCATCATATATAAACATTACATAAACAACATGTATTATACACAAACTTACCTCAAACGTAAAAACGACAATGTTAGTCGATCAATCAAGTACTTTGTTTTTGCCTCGATCTAGGTTTGAATTTCTCCTTTCTTGACCTATATGTAATCAAAATTAACTCATTTAATCACTAACACATTCAATTTAATACACAAACATATCTTTGGGTATTCTTTCACTTTAGCCCCTAAAATTACACATTTTAACATTTTAGTCCTTATTACACAAAACACCAAATATACAAAATTCATTAAAACCATGCCTTAGCCGAATTTTCTTATAGTCCCTATCAGCCCATATTTATCATTTATTTCTTATTTCAACCTGTCAATTTCTCATTTTCACAAATTAGTCCATAATAATACAAAACATATTTATCTATCACCAAGCTTTCATATTTCACTATTTAACGTCACAAAATTAATGAACTCACCAATGGCATCTCATCATGTGACACCCCTAATTTGACCCTAGTCGAAAAGTGGTTCGGGACCACAAAATCGAGTCATAAAAATAATTAGCCGTCATATTTTATGACTATTATATGTGAATACGAATGTGTGAAAGTTTTAAGCTTTGATTTAGTAAATTGCATGTGAATTTAGTCAATAGGACTTATGTGTGACACTTTTGAAATGTGATAGGTCAAAACATAAGGATCTATTAGTGCATGAAATAAAAAGGGTGGACTTGCATGTCAATTTCCCCCCTAATTAGTAGTGGCCGGGCATGAGCATGAGAGTGGACAAAATGTTATGGGGTGAAACATGTTGGAAACATGTTGTGTTAGTTTGTTATGGGAGAAAGAATATAATAAAGGGTTAGTAATAAAGAAATGAAAAGGGAGGGGTGATGAGAACAAAGTTGTCTCATCCATGTTCCCCCCCATTGCCGTGACTTGAGAAGGAAAGAAAAGAAGAAATCAGTTCTTCTTGGCCGAAATGAAAAGAGGAAGAAAGGAATAAAGCTAGAAAGGAGAGGGCAGCTGCATGTAGTGGAAAACCATGAAATTTGTTTGCTTAGAAGTTAAAATTTTCAAGTAGAAGGGTAACTCTTCTAAACTCTCCCTTGCGCATAGCTTTTCGTTGACAAATTCTGGTTGCATTGTTGATTTGAGCTTGACGAATATGTGGGAGAAGAGAAGATTTTCTTTTCTAGTTGCAAATGTTGCATGTCTAGTAGATGAAGAGTTTCTCACTTGTGTTAAAAGAATTTAGTGAATGCTTGTGTTGTTATAATCCATTTTTGTAACTTTGGGGTTGATTGTATTTAGCTAACAAGGTAGGAGAAGGTTGTAGTAGAAAAGGGAAAGAGCAAATTGAATAGGTAGAATCGGTGTTGGGAACCTTAGTGAGCTTTCCTTGAACTTTTATTCTCTTGTGTTTGACAATTGTTGAAAATGTTAAATCATTGTCCGAATTTTACCTTGTTGGTATTGTTCATTGCTGCCCTGCTTATGCTATCTGATTGTGGTATTGATGCTGTTTGAATATTGTGTTGTTAATGACGTTCAGATAGTGGTGTATTTATGTTGTTTTAAAGACTGTTGTTTAGTGTTTTAATGCAGCAAAAAAAAATTGTTGTTTAGACGACAATTAATGTTATCTAAGTGATTGTAAATTTATATTAATAATGGTTGAAGTTGTTAATGAACAAATGATATATAAATGAGCTATTTAGATGTTAAAGAATGTTGTCTAAATGGGTGAAGACTATGATGTCTAAAACTGCTATTAATTGTTTTACAAGCTGAAATTTAAGGGGATTGAATGCCGAAATTAATTGTACATGAAGGTTAAAGTTTTTGTATCCGATGCTTCAATCCAAGCTGAGTGATGGTGTTCGAAAGTGCTCTGCAGCTTTAGCTTAAGAGCAAAGAGGATCAAAGTCGGATAGGGGAAAAAGAGAATGTAAACGAATAGCCGTGGATACCTAATCGTCGACCACTTCCGAGGTAAGTTTTAAGTGATCAAACGTTGAGTAAATTCAATCAAAATAGGACATAATGAGTTGAGTTAATAAGATATGATATGGCCATGATATGTCTTAAACTCAAAAGGTAAGTTCATAAGTGTTTGGACTTGGAAATTTAAGAGCAAATTGTAATAATTTGCTTTGGACAGCAGCAGTAACGTGATTTTAGAAAATCACTATAAATTGCTGGCGTGGAATTATAGGCTGAATAAAATATGTAATCAAATCTTAGTCTAGTTTCTTATAAAAGAGACCGTGGAAGCAAAGAAATTTCCTATAAAGAGATATTTAAAGTTGTGTGGGACTGTGTCAGAATGACTCCGAAATCCCTTGTTCTGTTTTTAGAAAATCATTATAATTTGTAAAAAAATGGTTATAAGATAAAATTTATATGCTTAGACTTCTTAATGAGTCTAGTTTCAAATGAAATCAAATAGAACACATTTTGAATTCCGTACAATGAGAAATTTGATTCGTAGTGAAGAGTGGTCAGATTAGTCAAACAGTGAAATAGGGAAAACTTTAAGAAAAATCTGGTATTGATTGGCCAAACCTAAAATTCTGAAAATTTTCTGGATAAGATATGTATGAGTCTATTTTCAGGGAAAATTAACGGCACTTCATTTGGAGTTTCGTAGCTCCATTTACGAATAATTTAATGACTGTTGCTCAGGAAAAACAGCTTGTGCTGAATTTGGGATTTTGTTGTAAACCTTAATAAAACCATTTGAGTTGCTTATAAGCTATCGATTAAACATTGGTAATCAAAGTACCAAATCCGTATTAAAGTGAAGCTATAAGCCACAAATGACTAGTATACCTAGTCAATTTTGTTATGATGAAATTGATGTACAAGTATATATATGTGATAGGGCCGAGTGGCCAATGTGATGAATTTGAAAGTATATATATATGTGATAGGGCCGAGTGGCCAACGTGATGAATGTGAAAGTGTATATATGTGATAGGGTCGAGTGACCAACGTGATGAATCTGAAAGTGTATATATGTGATAAGGCCGAATGGCCAATGTGATGAATGTGAAAGTGTATATATGAGATAAGACCTAATGGCCAATGTGATGAATGTGAAAGTGTATATATGTGATAAGGCCGAATGGCCAATGTGATGGATGTGAAAGTGTATAAATGTGATAAGTCCCGAAGGGCATTTGTGTCAGTACTATATCCGGGTTAAAACCCCGCAGGCTTTATGCGAGAATATTATCCTAATTAATGTCCGTAGGCTTCGTGCTCGTTCTATATCCGAGCTTTAAAGACCCGACGGCTAAATGCTAGGATTCAAGTAAGACTTTGATATTGAGTATCTGCATTAAGTTACCATCAAATAAGTATTATGTATTTAAGATGTTTAGGTACGTATTACTTACTCATCGGTGGAGTGATTTCGAGGTGAATTATTAGTATCAAAGAGGTAGGTAAATGTGATTAATATTATAACTCCAAATATGAGAATGATCTAATTGGTAATGGTATGTTTGTATAATAAAGTATGCGATGAAATATTCTTATGTATTAGTGCATATTCTGCCCAAAAGCCTTATGATTTGAGTATGGGTTGGGTTGAGCTAGATGTGCTAGTACAAGGTAAGGATTATGATTTGTAAGCTTACGTATATGTGATAAGGAATATGTTTGGTTCTTTATGTGCCTATGGTAATTTAGTACTTGTCATGTTGAAATACTTAAAAGTATGGATGTGATTATGAACAAGTGGAAAGGATTATTGAAAGTTGAAAATCGATGAAGAATGTGCTTTGGAAATATTTGACCATCTAGGTCATTATTATTCGAAAGTATATATGTGGCAGCCAAGTGTTGCGTTTAATGATATTATAGATCGAGATGAAGCTCTAGATTAACTTCATCGAACAGTTGAAATGAATGACCAATGATAGTGATTGAGAACACTTTGTTTTGCTTAAAACTTACTAAGCATTAAATGCTTACTCCGTTCTTTGAATCTCTGTTTTATAGATTTTGGTTCGTCAGCTATCGGACTCGGGATTATTGAAGTCGAAGTCGCCCACACTATCAAAGCCCTTTTGGTACACTTTTGGTTGAACTCTGAAAATGGCATGTATAGGACTACCCTTTTTGTTGTTGGTCATGTATCCTTCGGTTTTGTGTAAATTTGGATAGCCATGCGAAAATGGCTTAAATATACTTTGATCATAGCATTAAAATCGTTTTGTATGTTGTTTGACGAGAGGTATGGAAATGTTGGTAACGGTTAGCCATGGGAATGGTCATTCATGATCACTTTTGGTATATGTATGACAAACTCTAGTTGATCCATGGGGGATCATGAAATAGGTAAAGTTTACCTTAAAAATAGATGCTGATAGCAGCAGTGATGTGAATGTGAAAAATCACTAAAAATAGTAGGAATGGAATTAAATAGTGAATAAATTATTTAATCGAACCTTGATGACTCTATTTTCATAGGAAAGTAACAAAACGATCATATGAACAGTATGTTAAGAGATTCCAGAACGGTTTCTGGATTCCCTGGTCCGACTTTGAAAATTCATTATAAATTAACCAGAGATAATTATAAGTCATGCCATATATGTACAGATTCCTTTTCGAGTCTAGTTTCTATAGAAACAAACGGCATCAGTATTGAAGCCCAGTACAGGGAGATATCCAAGTCGTAATGCGCAAAGGTCAGTGTAGTCGAACCCTGAAATAGGGGAGACTTTAACTAATAAACTGTACTAATTGGCTCAACCAAAAATTCTAGAAAAAATCTGTAGATGGACATGTGAGTCTAGTTTTAGGAAAAAAAAATTACGGAACTGATTTTTGAGCCTTGGAACTCAAGATATGATTTTTAAGGTGACAGTGACGCAGTTAGCCAACTGCCTGGAAACTTTTAAAAGTGGACTGTGTAAGTAAATTAATTAAGTCGGTTAGCACCTTGTGTTCGACTCCGACAACGGTCTCGGGTACAGGGTGTTACACATCAAATCATCAACATGAATTTAAGCATGCGCTAGCTAGAACACTTAACAACGATCACGAAAACGTAGAAATCATCAAGAATCGAGTCAAAATCGTACCTTAATCAAGCAATCAAAGTGACGAACCCTAAATTGATTTTTTTCTCTTCTTTTCTTTGATATAATCGGCCAAGATGATGAATATAACACTAATTCATGCATTTTTTATTAATATTAACATAATAGCCATTTTACCATTTTACCCTTAATGAAATAACATTTTCAACATATAATGGATGATCGACATTGCCTACTATCATTTAAAATGGTTTATTTACCATTTAAGACCACCATATTAAAAAGCCAAAGCAATTTGATACCTTTAACATATGGAATGCAACTTTTGCATTTTACGCAATTTAGTCCTTTTCTCAAATTAAGCACACAATCGATAAAATTTCCACATGAAACTTTCACACATATCAATTCACATATTATAAACACCAAAAATAATAATAAAATAATTTTTTGACCTTAGATTTGTGGTCCCAAACCACTGTTCTGACTAGGGTCTAAATCGAGTTGTTATAAGACACACGCCCGTGTGTCTACCCGTGTAGACAAAATAAAGGCTACTTTCCAATCCATTTGCCGCCCTTATTCACACATACACCTACACTAAATCAAAGGCACAAATCGTGGCATACTTAGGCAACCCAACATCCACAATCATGGCTAATACATACCTAAGCAATACCATCATCTAACATACACATGACATTTTAACAAGTCAAACCAAACATACCATTTTTCTCATTCTCAAAATACTACTAAGACTAATATCAAATTGCATTCACTCACCAAGGTGATGTAGCATATTAATAAACCAAATCATCTATTCCTCAACAAAGCATTGTACCACAATAAACATATAGTAACCTATTACAAAACACATAAACAAAAGACACTAGCTCATATACATATATATACGGCTTACAACCATGTTAGCCAAAATGAGCTAATTTACATGGCTAATTATCAAAACATCTTAAACAAATGTAAGCCAATACATTTGGCCAAATCAAATGACACATATAACAAAATGACCAAGTCACTATACATGCCATACTTTCAAAATACTAAGATCATCAAATACACAAAATAAAAATTTTGATAGTGTGAGGTGAATCTCCAACGATCTCCGATCCGAGTTAGCTTGGCGACACTATAAAAACAAGGAAAATAAAAGGAGTAAGCTATATAGCTTAGTAAGCTCGCATGCAAGAAATAAGTAACCTTACCATGCATATAACATTTAAATAATATAACATGATTAAATGTAAATTTACCATAGTCTCATGATCCTAACTTATTCCATCACATAACTTACCTCATATCCATCATTTCAAGTATTTCATAGATATAAGCTTCAAGTACATACCTCTATCATCTCGAAATGAAATTACACATAATATCATCTTTGACATACCCGTGAACCACTCGGAATAATAATGTCAGATACACGGGATTCTTGAACACTAAGTGCCACATATGTAGCCAATGCTACCTCAAATCTCATATCATATAGTTGCTCACTCTCGAGCTATCAACGGGCCTACTCACACAAGCTGTCAGTCAAGACGTAGCTACGCGGTGCTACTCACTCAAGCTGTCAAGTATCCACAACATATGCTAGTATACTCAGCCACCGGTAGAACGTACAAGACCAGCACCCAAATCACATAATCACATAACACATAACTACCCTAGTGACATATCACTTGTACCCGACCCTATTCCTATGGTTCAAACGGGATTTTCTTTCTTGTCGATTCGTCTTCGGACTCGTTCATAGGATTAAACTCATCCATATTTAACAAAACATACAATTCATACAATATTAAAGCAATAAAATGCAATCATATTAAAGCTTATTTTTAACATACAAACTTATCTCGGTACAAAATGGTTAATTGTTCGATTTAGTCCATAACTTTGTTCTTTCCCCAGTCTAGGTCAGAACTTCTTCTTTCTTGATCTATAATATCAACTTTAACTCATTCAATTATCACATTATTCAATTTAATCCCAAAAACACCTTATGAAAAAAATTTCATTTTTACCCTAACTTTTCAACTTTTTACATTTTAGTCCCTAGGCTCGTAAAATGGTTTTCATTCAATTTCTTCATTACCCAAGCCTAGCTGAATATTATTAGTACTCATGACAGCCTACATTTTTCGTTTATTCATATTTTTACACGCATTTTACAACTTTTACAAATAGGTCCCTATTTGACATTTTCATCAAAAATCACTTGGTAAATGTTGTTTAGCTAACATCAAACATACATTTTCTACCATTAGACATCAAAATACACAAATATTCTACATGGGTAAAATTTTAAACTTTGATTTTCTTTCAAATTAGTCCTTAAAATAGCTAAATCAAGTTACAACATTCACAAAAAGTAAAAATATTAAAAACGGAACAAAGACGGACTTATAATCGAGCTTGGAAGCTTGGCCAAAATCCTAGCTATGGTGACTCTTTAAATTCAGAACAAGGGACTAAATTGGAGAAGATGACATCTTTTTATTTGTTTTATTTATCTTTATTTACCATTTCACCAAAATGCCCTTAATGTCAAACTTTTAAATTTCACTTAACCATGTCTATTTTTGTCCATCCTATGGTATAATGGTCTAATTACCATTTAAGGACCTCCAATTTAAGAATTCATTGCAATTAAACACCTCTAGCTTCTAGAACACACATTTTGCATCTATTGAAATCTATAACACACAATCATTCAATCATACTATAGACCTTAAAGAAATAATAAAATTAACATTTTTAATTTGAATATGTGGTCCCGAAACCACTATCCTGATTTGACCCTAAAACGGGTTGTTACAAGACCTCACAAATGGCAAACAAAAAAAGGTTAGAGAGATCCTTAGGCAATAATAAGGGTTCGGTTGCACGAAGGAAAGGAAGTCAATGGCAGTACTTCTTAGCCATCATAAGACGCTGTGCTACCAAAGTGTGGACTGGCTAAGCGAAAGCTGTTTCCCAAAGTTCTTCCGTTATTTACATTAGTATTCCTTCGAATGATTGAAGTGAAATAGTTAAACACAATGTCAGATAATATTTTGGTTTGGAATTGTATTTATCACCCCATGAGCTAAACCTCATAAAGTTGGGATTACTTTCGATGAAACTGTAACAGCCCGTTTTTGGGTCAAATCAGAATAGTGGTTTCAGGACCACAAATCTAAAGTATAAATGTTTGTTTTATTATTTCTTTAAGATCTACAGCATGATAGAATAATTGTGTGAAAATTTTGTTAAGAAATTTTATCGATTGAGTGTCAAATCTGACTAGAAGGACTAAATTGCAATAAGTGCAAAATTTAATTTCTATAGGCTAAAGGTAGTAAATTGTTATGAAATTCTAAATTAGAGGTCTTTAAATGGTAATTAAACCATTGTTTAAACTGGTGGACAAATATGGACATGGTTAAGTATGTTTTTAATGGTTTTCATTAAGGGTATTTTAGTAAATTGATTATTAAATGGACTAATAAGTAAAGAAAGGCAAAATTTTGTCCATCTTCTTCCTCCATAGCTGAAAATTAGGAGAAGACATAGCTAGGGTTTTTGGCCAATCTTTCAAGCTCAATTGTAAGTCTGCTGTCATGTTTTTAAGGATTTTTACGTTTTTGTGAATGTTGTAACTTAATCTAGCAATTCTAACGACTAATTTGAAAGAAAATCAAAGTATAAAATTTTACCCATGTTGAATGTGTATGTATTTTGATGTTTTATGGTAGAAAATACATGTTTGTTGTTTGTTAAACGACTTTTGCAAAGTGATTTTCGATAAAAATGTCAAATAGGGACTTATTTGTAAAAGTCTATAAAATGTGTAGAAAGTGTGAATAACTGAAAATTGTGGGTTGTTGTGAGCATGAAAATGGTTCGGATAGGCTTGGGTAATGAAGAAATTGGATGAAAATCATTTTTACAAGCCAAGGGACTAAACTGTAAAATGTCAAAAGTTTAGGGGCAAAAATGTAATTTTCTTCATAGTGTGTTTTTGGACTGAATTGAATAATTTGATGATTAAATTAGTTAAATTTGATATTATAGATCAAGCAAAACCAAGTTCGAGTTTAGACAGGGGAAAGAACAAGGTTGTGGACTAAATCGAACTAATAGCCATTTTTGTACCCGAGGTAAGTTCCTATGTTAAATAAGCTTTAATATAATTGTATTTAAATGCTTTAATATTGCATGAACTGTATGATTGATTTTGTGGATGATTTTAATTCTACGGTCACGTTTGACGATTAGGATACAAGTGACATGTCAATAGGGTATTATGTTATGTGACTCAGGTGTTGGTCCTGTACGTCCTACCGGTGGCTGGGTATATCAGAATATATTGCGATTACTTAACAGCTTGTGTGAGCAGCACCGTGTAGCCACATCTTGACTGACAGCTTGTGTGAGCAGGCCCGTTGTTGGCTCAAGAGCAAGCAATTACGTATTATGAGATAGAGGTAGCAATGGCTACATATGTGACGCTTTATGTGCAAGTTTTCCCAAGTATCCGAGATTTTTATTCCGAGTGGTTCATTGGGCATGCCAAAGATGAGAATTAAATATGAAACTATTACAAGACAGTTCAGGTATGAGCTTAAAACTTATGACTATTAAATTCATGTAATGATGAATCCGAGATAAGTTTGTGATGGAATGAATTATGATTATGATATTATGGTAAATTACATTGTATTATATTAAATTATTTGAATGTTAAATGTACGATAAGGTTTGCTTATTTCTTACATACAAGCTTACTAAGCTATATAGCTTACTCTATTTATTTTCCATGTTTTATAGTACCACCAAGCTAGCTCGGATTGCGGGACGTCAAAGATTCACCTCACACTATCAAAACTATCATTTTGGGTATTGATGAAAATTAGCATTTTGAGTTTATGGCATGCATAGGGACCTGGTTATTTTGTTATATGTGTCATTATGATTTTAGCCAAATGTATTAGCTTGTAATTGTTAAAGGCTTGTTGTAGAAATTGGCCATGTAAATTGGCTCATTTTGGTTAACTTGGTTGTAAGTCTACTTATATGCATGTATGTACTAATGCTTTTTAGTGATGTGGTTTACATTGGTTTGCTACTTATTGATTGTGGTTTAATGCCTCATTGTGAAATGGATGAGTTGGTTCATTAATATGCTATAACACCTTGATGAGTGAATACAAGTTGATCGTAGTCTTAGTGGTGTTTTTGGAATGTGAAAATGGTATGTTTGATTTGGCTTATTAAAATGTCATGTGCATGTTAGATGATGGTATTACATTGACATTTATTAGCCATGATTGTGGATGTTTTGGCTGCCTAAGTATACTATAATTTATGTCACTGAAACGGTGTATGTGTTTGAGCAAATGAGGGTGGCAAATGGCTTGGTAAATAGCCTTTATTTTGTCCACACGAGTAGACACATGGATGTTTTTCTAGGCCCATGGGCATTTTTTTTGGCCGTGTGTCCCCTGTACATTAATTTTGAGAAAGAGAGTACTCAGAATTGAGCACACGGGCAGAGACACGGGTGTGTGTCTCAGCCGTGGGAGGGACACGGCCTTAGGCAACGGGGTGTGTCCCAACCGTGTGAAGTCTGCACTTATTTTATAAAAATTAAATTAACCACACGGCCTGGCACACGGGCATGTGACTTGGCCGTGTGATCTTAATTTGTTCATGACTTGCATGTCAGAAAGTTACAAGGGTTAGGGACACGGGCGTGTGTGACTACACAGCCTGCCCACACGGGTGTGTCCCAAACTACACGGGCGTGTGACTCCTGTTTATAGTAAAAACTTTCTAAGTTTTGTAAAAATTTCTAAAGTTCTCAGTTTAGTCTCGAACCACTTCCAAAGCATGTTTCGGGCCTCGTAGGCTCGTATTAGGGACTTTATGATTGAATACAAATAGTTTTCAATTGGATGAAAATTTATGACTCGAAATTGTATGTTTGCTTGTGATGTGAGTCCAATAATGCCTCGTATCCTGTTCCAGCGTTGAATATGGATAATGGGTGTTACATTTAGTTGTATCGTAGCTATGGTTTAGTTGTTTCTCAGACTGACCTAGCACATGTAAGAATCTAGCTATACATGCCATATTATAAATTGTGATAGTGTGACGACTCCTGACAATTTAAATTGTGTTTTCATATAGTAAATATACCCCGACTAAGAAGTAGCTGATGATGTTGAAAGTAATTCACCAGCTCCCACTCAAGGGACAACTCCATCTGAAAGTAGACCAATCACAATTAGTCAGGGAGGAGAGGCTGGGGAAGCCTTCTTTCAAAGGATGAATGAGTGGTTTACCGAGTTTGTTCGAACAAATCTGGCTACCCAACATCTTGCACCCCACCTAACCCCCAACTGGTCCCCATAGCTCCCCAAGGTGTGGAATTGTTAAGACTGAATAAGCCTCTAGTTTATAAGATTCGGAAACAAGATGCTGAAGAATGTAGAGCCAGTATTGATGATGATCCTGAGAGAGCGAGTATTGGTTGGAGAGCTCTATCAGGGTATTTGATGAGCTTTCTTACACACCAGATGAGTGTTTGAAATGTGCTATATCACTTTTTAATAGTCAACATATCAGTGGTGGAATACCCTTATATCTGTGGTACCGAGGGAAAGAGTTACTTGGGATTTCTTCCAAGATGAGTTCAGGAAGAAGTATATCAGTCAACGGTTCATTGACCAAAAATGCAAGGAGTTCTTAGAGATGAAACAGGGTCGTATGACTGTGACTGAATACGAGTGAGAGTTTGTTAGACTCAATAAGTATGCTCGAGAATGTGTATCAACAGAAGCTATTATGTGTAAGAGATTCGAAGATGGGTTGAATGAGGGTATCAGACTGTTAGCTGGGATTTTGGAATTGAAAGAATTTGTTGTGCTAGTCGAATGAGCTTTCAAAGCCAAAGAGCTGAGCAAAGAAAAGAGAAAAGCTGAGTTTGAGGCTAGAGATTTAAGAAAAAGATCGATGAATAAGTTTATTCAATCTTCGTCAAAGAAATCAAGGGATTTGTATACTCGATCAAATGCTTCAGTTGGGTATCCCAACAGAGAGCGTGGGAAGCAATATTCGAGTTCTAAGGCCCAAACTACGTCAACAGCGAATGTTGGTAATGCAACACCCCTCACACGTACCCGAGACCGAGACAAGGTACGAGACATTATCATACAAAACCGTGAACATTCCAGGAAGAATGGGTTATAAAATTTCATTCCAAATTAAAAAACAATTAAACAAAATCATATTGTCCCTATTATGGGCCTACGAGGTCCAAAACATGCGTTAAAAGCGGTTCAGGACTAAACCGAGAACTTAAGAAAATTTTTGAAAATTTTTAATGTTTAAGCCTCACACACCTGTGTGAAGGCAATGCACACGCCTGTGTGCTTGGGACACGCCCGTGTCCCATACCCGCGTGGAATTATTTTTCTTTCGAACCTACAGGGGTTTTCGCATAGCCGGGCACATGCCCGTGTCCTTGGCCCGTGTCCTTTACACGGCCGTGAAACTCCCATGTCACAGCCCGTGTGCAAAAACCTGGACATTCTATTTATGATGTCATCACTCATTTAGGAGCACACAGCCAAGGCACACGCCCGTGGCCAGAGGTCGTGTCCTCCACTTGGCTGAAACACACAGCCGTGTCTCTATCCGTGTGTTTACTACCATGCATACTACCCTAAAATTCTAGGTGTAGGGGACACACGGCCGTACAAAACACCCATGGGGACTGACTGTGTGTCACACACTACCTAAACACATGCTCATGTGTCTACCTGTGTGGACCGTTTTGGAGGCTATTTCCCAAGCCTTTGGTCACCCTCAAACATCTATACACACTGATATACTTATCGGACATTTATCAGGGTGTAAATGTACACTTTAAACCTTCTTGGCCAAGGTCATACATGTTATTTAATACCCCTCTTTAACCTATATTAATATTAGCTCTTTGTCTTAGGGTTAACATTTCAAAAATCCCATTTTTAGAATTGGCCTATTTCTAACCCATGCTAATTGTGGCATAAACCATTTCCAAATGATTTGGCCACATTACACATGTCCATTCATGGTATATCGCATCAACCATCACATGAAACATTCGAACATAAACATGCACAACTAGTAGGTTTACAACTGCATTAATATGAGCCATATATCATGGTCATATAAAAAAATGAATAAGCATATCATTTAAGCCTTTACTTTGGCTAGCCAAATGGAACATACAACAAAAATGACCAAGAATCCTATTAATAAATTGTAATTTATAAAAAATTTTACCTCATGCTTAACGCATTTTATGGATGATTTTTCCTTAGAATTGGTGAATTAGTTGCTCCTAATGCTTTAATTTCATGTTTTATACTTAGGCAAGCATAGGAGAGTGAAAGGAATGAGAAACAGGCCAAAAATGGAGAAAATGGGCCAAAGTATGAAATCAACACTGTGACACCCCTAATTTGACCCTAGTCGGGAAGTGGTTTCAGGACCACTAAACCGAGTCATAAAAATAATTAACCGTCATAATTGATGCTCATTATATGTACATGTGCATGTGTGAAAATTTCATGTTTGAATTTTGTTAATTGTAAGTGAATTTTATCAAATAGGACTTATGTGAGAAAATTTAGAAATGTGCTAGGCAAATGCAAAGTGGCCTATTAATGCATATTGTGAAAATGATGGGTTTGCATGTCAATTTACCCAAATTAAGGCATAGTGGCCGGCCATGCTATGAGTGGAAACATGTCACAAACATGTTATGTTAGTGATGTATGTTAGGAACAATAAAATAAGGAGTATGGGTAATAAAGAAATGGAAAAAAAGAAAGAATGTGTGTGATTGTTTCTCCCCCCTCCCCATTGTCGTGAATGTAAGAAAGAAAACAAAAAAAAAGTGTCCATCTTTTTTCATTTCTCTTGGCCGAATGTTCTAAGGAGGAAAGGAAACAAGTTGTGTTCTTTGGTTCTTCTTGGCCGGATTGAGAGGAGGAAGGAAAGAGTGAAGCAATCGGTCATCTTAGGTCGATATTAAGGTAAGGAAGTTGATACTAGTTCTTGAAATCCTAGTTGATTTTGAGTGTGATATCAAGTTATTGTTGGTAACCCATGTTGAAATTGTGATTTTGGAATAAGTAAGGTTTTCGGCTATGGAGATTAATAAGGGTGATGGTTGTGTTTCATGCTAAATCTAGATGAACAATGGTAGTTGCTTACATCTTGATGATTATGAGTTTCTTTCTTGGTTCTACCTTAGATCCATGAAGTATATTTTTATTTGGTGTTGTTGGAAGTATCGGCCATGGTATATCCATAAGTGTGATTTATGCTTATTGCATGGTAGGTAAGATTTATGTTTTGGATATATGTTTAAATTTGGTTATAATCAAATTTGTGATTCGGCTCTTGCACATATATATATGATTGCACATGACGTATTGGTATGACCTATATATTATCTCAAGGTATATACTTACACATGATGGTGCTTTGGTTATGGATTAAATGATGGATGCGTATTGAGTTATAATATGTAATGCATTAGTTAGTAAAATGTATGCCATTTATGTGTGGTATTAAGTATATAATCGGCCTCAACATAGACATGCATATTCGGCCATAGGAAGAAGATGGTGTTGCATGTATTCGGTTAGAGGAAAGCATATTGATACTTTTGTCTTGGCTTAGAAAATTTGGCCAAGGGGGAATATTAGCTAAAATGTTGAGTTTGATTCATGATTCCATATATATATGTGACTCTAATGCCTAAAGTATATATGGGCTAAGTACCTTGAGGTTTTCTTTTGATGTTCGAATGAATTGTATTAAATTGCTTGATGTGATTAAAAATGCATATGACCATTGTGTAGTTGAGCTAGAAGGTGGCCATATGACCAATCAAACTCCTTGTCATATTCGGCCATAAGCTAGCATAATGAGACTTTAATAAGTTAAATTTGTTTGAATTAGCTCAAGAGCTTAGAGGACCAAAGTTGGATAAAGGAAAGGAAAAAGTGATCGAATAGCCGCCGAAATCGTTCAACAACATCCGAGGTAAGTTTTAAGTGATTAAACATTGAGTAAATTCAATTATAATAGGACATGATGAGTTGATTTAATAAGATATGATGTGGCCATGATATGTTCTAAGCTCAAATGGTAAGTTCTTAAGTGTTTGAGCTTGGGAATTTAAGGGTAATTTGAAATAGTCTGCTTAGGACAGCAGCAGTAACGTGACTTTAGAAAATCACCATAAATTTATGGATTTGAATTAGAGGCTGAATGAGACATGAAATCAAAGCTTAATGAGTCTAGTTTCTTATAAAAGAAACCGTGTAAGCAAAGGAATTTCTGATAATGAGATACTTAAAGTTGTGTGAGACAGCGCAGAATGACACTGTAATCCTCTGTTCTGTTTTTAGAAAATCATTATAAATTGTAAAAAAATGGTTATAAGATAAAATTTATATGTTTAGACTCCTTAATGAGTCTAGTTTCAAATGAAATCAAATAAAAAACATTTTGAATTCTGTAAAATGAGAAATTTGATTCGTAGTGAAGAGTGGTCAGATTAGTCAAACAGTGAAACAGGGGAAACTTTAAGAAAAATCTGGTATTGATTGGCCAAACCTAAAATTCTGGAAATTTTATGGATGGAAGATATACGAGTCTATATTCAGGAAAAATTAACGGAAAGTGATTTGGAGTTTTGTAGCTCCAGTTATAAATAATTTAGTGACTATTGCTCAGGAAAAACAGCTTGTGCTGAATTTGAGATTGTGTTGTAAACCTTGATAAACTTGTTTTAGTTGCTCATAAGCTATTGATTAAACCCATACGTGAATTCTAAATTGTGATATTGGAAAATGATAGATGTAGATTCAGCCAAGACAGTGTGTATACGTGAAAGTGTATATATGTGATAAGGCCTAATGGCCGATGTGATGAATGTGAAAGTGTATATATGTGACAGGGCCGAGTGGCCAATGTGATAGATGTGAAAGTGTATAAATGTGATAAGTCCCGAAGGGCATTTGTGTCAGTACTATATCCGGGTTAAAACCCCGCAGGCTTTATGCGAGAATATTATCACTGATTAATGTCCGTAAGCTTCGTGCTCGTACTATATCCAAGCTCTAAAGACCCGATGACTACGTGTGGGGATTTTGTCCGGGTAAGACCCGATAACTTCGTGTGGAGATTATGTCCGGGTAAGACTTCGTAATAAGAATTGCTTATAAATATATTCAATGCGAAAGGTTAAACAGGTATGTACTCCAAGTTTATATGTGAGCTTGATTTGCACTAAATCATAAGGTAGTTATGTGATGCATACGAGAGCAATCTATGAGACTATTCCTATGATTATGTGACATCGGATCAGTGTGAGAGGTTATGTGAAATCATACGATATATCTATGTCACATGAGCTCACTTTTATGTGAAAGTTTATCTGCCTATTGTATATGATGAGATGTGCATATTCGGTAAAGGGATGGTATGCCCGAAGGAAGAGTGAAATAAAAATACGAACAACTATGTTATAATTTGATTGTTATCTGTTGACACTGCTTAAAACTTACTAAGCATTGTAATGCTTACTCCATTTACTCTGTTTCCTCTGTTTTATAGATCTCATTGCGAAGCTACAAGCTCGGGGATCATCAGCAACTAGTCACACTATCACTATCCATTGTTTGGTACTGCTACGTTTTGGATTATCTTATGGCATGTATAGAATAGACTAGTAGTGAGAGGATATTTTGGTTAATGTATATAAGCCATGCAAAAATGGCATCTTTTGAATGTTTACTTAGAGAAGTTTAAATTTTATCCCTGGCTGTGCTTAGTACTTATTTAAATGAATGATCTTTATTTCAAGAAAAAGTTCAAAATTTTACTGTTCTGACATGAGTTACAAGTCCGGTAATGCCCCTTACCTATTCCGGCGACGGTTACGGGATAGGGGTGTTACATTTTATTGGTATCAGAGCTACGGTTTAGTCGATTCCAGGACTAACGTAGCACGCGTGAGTCTATTTATACATGCCATAAAGTGATAAAATGATAGTGTGATGATTTTTGGCTATTAAAATGTGTTTGCTGTATTGTAATGAATCTTGATCCCGATCAAGCTGTAGCAAGCTTCTGACTATGAGAATTTGCGATATAACTTCACTTAGATATGCATAAATTATTAAGTTGATCAGGTACGTATCATGTACTCGTATTTGAATTTCGATTTGGATTGAATTATAAGGGTATAAGTGATGCAATTTTGAAAAAGTGTTATGACTATAAATGTGATTTTTGTATGTGGCTATGGAACTGGAAGTTGAATGGTCGATAAGCATGTTGTGTTTGTATTCAAGTAATGTAAATGATATGCTAATGTGTATTGCTATATGTGTATATGTACATGAGAATTGAGAGTGATATATCCGGGCTAAGTCCCGAAGAGCATTCGTGCTAGTGATATATCCGGGCTAAGTCCCGAAGAGCATTCGTGCTAGTGATATATCCGGGCTAAGTCCCGAAGAGCATTCGTGCTAGTGATATATCCGGACTAAGTTCCGAAGAGTATTCGTGCTAGTGATATATCCAGGTTAAATCCCTAAGAGCATTCGTGCTAGTGATGTATCCGGACTAAGTTCCGAAGAGCATTCGTGCTAGTGATATATCCGTGCTAAACCCCGAAGAGCATTCGTGCTGGTGTTATATCCGGGCTAGGTCCCGAAGAGTAATCATGCTGGTGACGTGTATTCGGGCCTTCGTGCCTAGTAGGCTTCGTGCCGGTAATTTGAGCAAATTTTAAGTGTTCATTACTATACGAATTCAAATTTAAATGAGATGATATGTTTACAAGTGTACATACATGATGTTTATAGACTTGGTTAAGTCATTTCAATGTGTAATAACGAATGAATAAGAGCACTATGTGTGTGAATGATTAGAGGCACTGTGTGTGTGCGAATTCCTTTAACCGAGCACTATGAGTGCGAGATCGGTCAGTGGGCACTAAGTGTGTGAAGTGGAATTCATGTAAGACCTCGTCTGGGATGAAGGCATTGATTTGAGATAGTGTGTAAGACCATGTCTGGGACATGGCATCGGCTCGATATGTGAGAATATGTAAGACCATATCTAGGATATGGCATTGTAAGAGCTATATGTGCTTAATGAGTATCCGTAATGATTTCGAATGATTCAACAGGTATATTTAAGATGATAAATTAAGTAAGATCAGAATAAGTGATACAGGTTTGTACGGAAGGTATGAGAAAATCAGATGAAAGTAAAAAGATGATGGATATGTTGTTAAGAAATGAATTCATGTTGTAAATGTGTTATGAATTTAGTCTATGGAATGCTTGGTATATGAAGTCATATGTGCTATTGCTAAATGACCCCTATTTTTTTGTTAATCATATTCAAGAAATTATTTCGATTAAGTTTGACATTTGAAAGTCTGTAAGAATTTGTGATGAATGCTGATAATTTTGGATATATGGGTTATGTGCTAAAATAAATCCCATGTCGGTATACAATATGAGGCTTGATGCCAAATCGATTGTATACGGGTATCGTTAACGGTGATTGAATGTGCTAAATGAACTCAATGTTCAGGTATGTGGAAGTTGATTTTCTGTTGGAAATAGGTTAAGTTGAATAGTGAGATATGATGGAGTGATAAAGGATATTTATTGGGATGTTTGAGTATATGTGTACTTTCGGTCAGGTTACAGCTTATACATGAATGAAAATGTGGGTTACAAATATGTGGGTTGATGATGTGAATTATACATATTAATATGTGCTTAATATGTGTTTGAGATGCAATTGTGAATTAAATTAAGTGATTATTACTTATGAAATCAAGAAAATGAGATATATGTGCATAATTGTAGAAATGTTTATGTATTTGTTTTAAGATAAGAAAATGATTTTATAGATCGATGCGAAATCAATAATGAATTACAATTGCCATTGATGAGCTAATGTTTATATGAATATAATTCAATAAGAGGGCGTTATCCTAAACTATGCATCGGTAGAAATTTTCGGGGACGAAAATCCCTAAAGGGGGGAAGAGTTGTGACACCCCTAATTTGACCCTAGTCGGGAAGTGGTTTCGGGACCACTAAACCGAGTCATAAAAATAATTAACCGTCATAATTGATGCTCATTATATGTACATGTGCATGTGTGAAAATTTCATGTTTGAATTTTGTTAATTGTAAGTGAATTTTATCAAATAGGACTTATGTGAGAAAATTTAGAAATGTGCTAGGCAAATGCAAAGTGGCCTATTAATGCATATTGTGAAAATGATGGGTTTGCATGTCAATTTACCCAAATTAAGGCATAGTGGCCGGCCATGCTATGAGTGGAAACATGTCACGAACATGTTATGTTAGTGATGTATGTTAGGAACAATAAAATAAGGAGTATGGGTAATAAAGAAATGGAAAAAAAGAAAGAATGTGTGTGATTGTTTCTCCCCCCTCCCCATTGCCGTGAATGTAAGAAAGAAAACAAAAAAAAAGTGTCCATCTTTTTTCATTTCTCTTGGCCGAATGTTCTAAGGAGGAAAGGAAACAAGTTGTGTTCTTTGGTTCTTCTTGGCCGGATTGAGAGGAGGAAGGAATGAGTGAAGCAATCAGTCATCTTAGGTCGATATTAAGGTAAGGAAGTTGATACTAGTTCTTGAAATCCTAGTTGATTTTGAGTGAGATATCAAGTTATTGTTGGTAACCCATGTTGAAATTGTGATTTTGGAATAAGTAAGGTTTTCGGCTATGGAGATTAATAAGGGTGATGGTTGTGTTTCATGCTAAATCTAGATGAACAATGGCAGTTGCTTACATCTTGATGATTATGAGTTTCTTTCTTGGTTCTACCTTAGATCCATGAAGTATATTTTTATTTGGTGTTGTTGGAAGTATCGGCCATGGTATATCCATAAGTGTGATTTATGCTTATTGCATGGTAGGTAAGATTTATGTTTTGGATATATGTTTAAATTTGGTTATAATCAAATTTGCGATTCGGCTCTTGCACATATATATATATGATTGCACATGACGTATTGGTATGACCTATATATTATCTCAAGGTATATACTTACACATGATGGTGCTTCGGTTATGGATTAAATGATGGATGCGTATTGAGTTATAATATGTAATGCATTAGTTAGTAAAATGTATGCCATTTATGTGTGGTATTAAGTATATAATCGGCCTCAACATAGACATGCATATTCGGCCATAGGAAGAAGATGGTGTTGCATGTATTCGGTTAGAGGCAAGCATATTGATGCTTTTGTCTTGGCTTAGAAAATTTGGCCAAGGGGGAATATTAGCTAAAATGTTGAGTTTGATTCATGATTCCATATATATATGTGACTCTAATGCCTAGAGTATATATGGGCTAAGTACCTTGAGGTTTTCTTTTGATGTTCGAATGAATTGTATTAAATTGCTTGATGTGATTAAAAATACATATGACCGTTGTGTAGTTGAGCTAGAAGGTGACCATATGACCAATCAAACTCCTTGTCATATTCGGCCATAAGCTAGCATAATGAGACTTTAATAAGTTAAATTTGTTTGAATTAGCTCAAGAGCTTAGAGGACCAAAGTTGGATAAAGGAAAGGAAAAAGTGATCGAATAGCCGCCGAAATCGTTCAACAACATCCGAGGTAAGTTTTAAGTGATTAAACGTTGAGTAAATTCAATTATAATAGGACATGATGAGTTGATTTAATAAGATATGATGTGGCCATGATATGTTCTAAGCTCAAATGGTAAGTTCTTAAGTGTTTGAGCTTGGGAATTTAAGGGTAATTTGAAATAGTCTGCTTAGGACAGCAGCAGTAACGTGACTTTAGAAAATCACCATAAATTTATGGATTTGAATTAGAGGCTGAATGAGACATGAAATCAAAGCTTAATGAGTCTAGTTTCTTATAAAAGAAACCGTGTAAGCAAAGGAATTTCCGATAATGAGATACTTAAAGTTGTGTGAGACAGCGTAGAATGACACTGTAATCCTCTGTTCTGTTTTTAGAAAATCATTATAAATTGTACAAAAATGGTTATAAGATAAAATTTATATGCTTAGACTCCTTAATGAGTCTAGTTTCAAATGAAATCAAATAAAACACATTTTGAATTCTGTAAAATGAGAAATTTGATTCGTAGTGAAGAGTGGTCAGATTAGTTAAACAGTGAAACAGGGGAAACTTTAAGAAAAATCTGGTATTGATTGACCAAACCTAAAATTCTGGAAATTTTATGGATGGAAGATATACGAGTCTATATTCAGGAAAAATTAACAGAAAGTGATTTGGAGTTTTGTAGCTCTAGTTATAAATAATTTAGTGACTATTGATCAGGAAAAACAGCTTGTGCTGAATTTGAGATTGTGTTGTAAACCTTGATAAACTTGTTTTAGTTGCTCATAAGCTATTGATTAAACCCATACGTGAATTCTAAATTGTGATATTGGAAAATGATAGATGTAGATTCAGCCAAGACAGTGTGTATACGTGAAAGTGTATATATGTGATAAGGCCTAATGGCCGACGTGATGGATGTGAAAGTGTATATATGTGATAAGTCCCGAAGGGCATTTGTGTCAGTACTATATCCGGGTTAAAACCCCGCAGGCTTTATGCGAGAATATTATCACTGATTAATGTCCGTAAGCTTCGTGCTCGTACTATATCCGAGCTCTAAAGACCCGATGACTACGTGTGGGGATTTTGTCCGGGTAAGACCCGATAACTTCGTGTGGAGATTATGTCCGGGTAAGACTTCGTAATAAGAATTGCTTATAAATATATTCAATGCGAAAGGTTAAACAGGTATGTACTCCAAGTTTATATGTGAGCTTGATTTGCACTAAATCATAAGGTAGTTATGTGATGCATACGAGAGAAATCTATGAGACTATTCCTATGATTATGTGACATCGGATCAGTGTAAGAGGTTATGTGAAATCATACGATATATCTATGTCACATGAGCTCACTTTTATGTGAAAGTTTATCTGCCTATTGTATATGATGAGATATGCATATTCGGTAAAGGGATGGTATGCCCGAAGGAAGAGTGAAATAAAAATACGAACAACTATGTTATAATTTGAATGTTATCTGTTGACACTGCTTAAAACTTACTAAGCATTGTAATGCTTACTCCGTTTACTCTGTTTCCTCTGTTTTATAGATCTCATTGCGAAGCTACAGGCTCGGGGATCATCAGCAACTAGTCACACTATCACTATCCATTGTTTGGTACTGCTACGTTTTGGATTATCTTATGGCATGTATAGAATAGACTAGTAGTGAGAGGATATTTTGGTTAATGTATATAAGCCATGCAAAAATGGCATCTTTTGAATGTTTACTTAGAGAAGTTTAAATTTTATCCCTAGCTGTGCTTAGTACTTATTTAAATGAATGATCTTTATTTCAATAAAAAGTTCAAAATTTTACTGTTCTGACATGAGTTACAAGTCCGGTAATGCCCCTTACCTATTCCGGCGACGGTTACGGGATAGGGGTGTTACAAACACGGCCTGGACTTCCTCACACGGGCAGACCACACGGCCATGTCAATTTGGCAGAATCAAAGTACGACTCACACGGTCGTGTCCCTACCGAGCCCAAGATGAGTCCAATTTGCAAAAGGCCAATTTTGAGGGTTTTTAGGCATTCCAAAGCCGATAAATACACCCTAGAGGAAGAAAAAGGGAGGCACAGAAAGGGAGGAAGGAATTATTCGAAGAAAGCTAATTGTTCCATCTCAGAAGCCGGATTCATCATCAAGACTGAGGATCGCCTCTCAATTTCCCTTCAGGGGTTTTGGGTTTTCTTTATGTTTTGTATTCGTTATTCTTTTGAGATGTTTTTCTTTTTAGTTATGAACTAAATCCCCTAAATACCTAAGGGGGATGAAACCTAAGACGAATCTTGTTATTATTTTCTAAATTGTATGATAACTATTTAACCTGTTCTTAATTATGTGTTCTTAATTCTTGTTTTGATATCCCAGGATACTGATTCAAGATAAGCTCTAAATCCTCCCTGTCTAAGAGTACATTTGTCAGAATTAAGCGGATTTGATTGCGTGTCTAGAGATAGGGTGACAAGATTTTGTCAGATTAGGGTGAAACCTAATAAAGTGATCCATAGATTGAGTTAATGCAACCCTAGGGTGTTAATTAGAGAAAAGTCTCAATTATTCAATCTAGGGATTAGACGTTATTAGTCTTGAATAGGGATAATAACATAACTTAGGGATCTTTACGAAACAAGTTAAATGAATAAATCATCCGATTCGGAGCCGGAATAACAAGTACAGCCTAGGTGGATTTTTCCTTACGTATTGTCTTAATTCAATCATTTTCCAAAAGTAATCCCCAATTCCATTCTCTGTGAATTCTTAGATTAGTTAATTAGTTAGTTAAAACAAAACCACCTTATTTTTAGGCTAGATAATAAAAAGACAGTCATTACTAGTACTTTTAGTTCCTTTGGGTTCGATAATCCGGTCTGGCTAAAACTATACTACTGTTTGATAGTTACACTTGCCTACATCGCGATAATAGTTAGTTTCAAGAACGATTAATTATAAATATTTAAAACTTACCTGTCACGAAAATCGCGATCAAGTTTTTGGCGCCGTTGCCGGGGAACTAAGAAATTAGGAACGCTCAATTTTTATTACTTTAGCCATTTATTTTCCTTACAATTTAATTTAATTTAATTTTTTATTATTTATTAATTTACTTGTTCTTTCTCTTGATAGGTTTTTATAGTTTATGACTAGAAGAAACCCGTCAGGACCACTACTCTTTAACAAAGAAATCGATCGCACAGTTCGCAGAAACCAACGAGAAATAAGGCGAAGCTTAAGATACATAGAGAACGAGCAAGAGAACGATACTCAACCCCCAACCGAAGAGATGGCTGAAAACCAAGACAATCAGCTACCTCCTGCAATTGCGGTTAATCAAAATCATGCTCCACACACTATATGATTATGCTAAACCTTATTTAACAAGAACTGAATCGAGCATAGTTAGACTTGCTATAGCTGCAAAAACTTTTGAACTAAAACTTAACACTATTCAAATGATACAGCAATTTGTTCAGTTTGATGGTTTGCAGGATGAGGATCCCAACGCTCACTCGGCAAACTTTTTGGAACTATGCGATACATTTAAAATTAATGGTGTTTCTGATGATGCCATTCGTCTTTGGTTATTCCCTTTTTCATTAAGGAACAAAGCTAAACAGTGGTTGAAATCTTTACCACGAGGGTCAATTACTACTTGGGAACAAATGACCGAAAAATTTTTACTAAAATATTTTTCACCGGCTAAAACGGCTAAATTACGTAATGATATCTCTTCGTTTGTGCAAATGAACTTAGAAACTCTTTATGATGCATGGGAAAGATACAAGGACTTATTGAGAAAGTGCCCTCACCATGGGTTACTACTTTGGCTTCAGGTTCAAACATTCCATAATGGCTTGAATCCTTCGACTCGACAAATGGTTGACGCAGCTGCTGGCGGAACCATCAATAATAAAACACCTGAAGATGCTTATGAGTTTATAGAAGAGATGTCACTGAATAACTATCAATGGAAAGTCATGAGGAAAAGCCAATAAAAAAAGTCGGTGTTTATAACGTCGACTCGGTCACCATGCTCTCTAATTAGGTAGAACTCTTGAATAAGAAAATTGATGGTTTTCATAGTTCTTCACAAATTCACCCAGTAATGCAGTGCGAAGCAAGTGGAGGTGGATCAAGCAATTCAGAATACCAACCTTATTGCCACAACATGGATAACGAGCAGTTAAATTACATGGGTAATAATTCTCAATCTCAAAACAATCCATATAGTAACACTTACAATGCAGGTTGGAGGAACCACCCAAATTTCTCATGAGGAGGCCAAAGAAATTAGAGACCACCTCCAGGCTACCAACAACCACCCTACCAATAGGAAAAGAAGCCGAACCTTGAAGAGATGCTCTCAAAGTTTATATCGGTGTCAAAAACTCGTTTCCAGAATACTGAGACAGCACTTAAGAATCAACAAGCATCGATCCAATGGCTCGAAATGCAGATAGGCTAGCTGTCCAAACTAATCTCTGAACGACCACAAGGTAGCTTGCCAAGTAATACTGAACCCAACCCAAGGGAACAGCTCAACGCGATTAATGTTCAAGATGAAGAAGAATTCGTTGAGCCTGAGCCAGAACCAAAGCAAGAAACTGTAGTGAGCAGAGATCAAGATGAGGTAGGTCATAATAAAAACAAATCAGTGAATGTCGAATATAAACCTCGTGTGCCATACCCCAACGCGACAAGGAAAGACCGCTCAGATGAACAATTTGGTAAATTTCTTAAACTCTTAAAAAATTACACATTAACTTACCGTTTATTGAAGCCCTACCGCAGAGGCCAAACGCAATGAAATTTTTAAAGAAGCTTTTAGCAAATAAACCAAAGTTGGACGAGGCATTGCATGTAGAGCTAAACGCAGTTTGCTCAGCTATTCTCCAGAATAAACTACCTAACAAACTTAAAGATCCAGGGAGTTTTATAATTCCTTGCTTAATTGGTAGTTTAGATGTTAATAATGCATTAGCTGATTTACGGGCTAGTACTAACGTCATGCCCTACAAAATGCTAAAACAATTAGGTCTCAAGAAACCCAAACAGAATAGGATGAGCATTCAATTAGAAGACAAAACTATACGATTTCCTAGGGGTATTATTGAAGATGTGCTAGTTAAAATCGATAAATTTATATTTCCTGTTGACTTCATTATTTTAGACATAAAGGAGGATAGCAACACTCCTTTGATTTTAGGAAGGCCCTTTTTAGCAACTGCTAAAATGATTATTCATGTTGGCACAGGTGAACTCACACTCCGTGTGGGAGACGAAACAATCACCCTTCAAGCTCGCAATTCTGGCAACACATCAGAAATTGAAAGCGATCGTTTAAACAATTCTACTAAAATTGACAATATGGTACAACCTACTTTGCAGGAAATGAATCTGAAGGAAGCACATGAGTCATTCTCAAGCAGCAGCAAAGGACCTATTCATGAATATCGAAGGCTACAAATCAAGGAACTAGATGAATGGCGGACGCATAAACCGAGAACACACGATAAACCAAAACTACGTCAGCACGAGCTCAACACCTTCCCACATCAACTTAAGATTGGAGATAAAGTTTTATTAGATGTCACAGATCCTCACATTGTCACTACCAAACCAAATGAAGATGTCCCTCTTACGGTACTTAGTATTTTTCCATTCGGTACAGTCGAGGTAAGTCATCCCAATTTCGGCGCTTTTAAGGTAAATAATACCCGTCTAAAACCTTATTTTGATAAGATGGATAGCAGGAATACGGAGTATAAACTCCTCGAACCACCATGACCATTCAATAGATAGGTAAGTCGAGCTTAGACTATAAATAAGCACTTCTCGGGAGGCAACCCGAGCACTAACTATATTAACTTCTTTAAATTTTAGTGTTTAACACCTAACTTACTAACGGAGCTATTGAATACAGGTTTACCACATAGACATGGCCAAGCACACGGGCGTGCTGAGGGTCGTGTCAAAATAGGGCAAAGATTTCCCCAACACGGGCTATGATAAATTGCCACGACCGTGCGACATGGCCATGGGCGAACCTGCCAAAACAACACGAGCGTTCGACACGCTCGTGTCTAGAACTCGTGGCTGAACCTGTCAAATCAACACGGGCGTTCGACACGCCCGTGCCAAGCACCCATGGTCGAACCTGTTAAACTAATACGGGTGTGGGAGAAGCGAACGAAGCCAGTCATAGTCATGTGACACGGCCATGTGCACCAACACGCCCAAGGAACACAGGCATGGACTAAATGTTCAGACACGCCCAAATTCAAAATTCGCGAGTCACACGGGAAAAAACTGGGGAACACGGGCGTGCTCAATGGCCGTGTGCCCCAAAATCTATAAATAGGCTGCACTATTCATTGTCTTCTTCACCCAAAAACCCTAACCCTAGCCGCTGTAAGTCCACACGCCCTCCTCGCCATGCCTATGCGCCGCTTCCAACTTCATTTTCGACACCTAATTTATCTCCTTTAGCATTTGTTTACTCCTTTCTCCTTTTATTTCATTGATTTATAATGCTATTTATCATAGTAATCTATATTTTTCATTTTATTTTCATCTTTCTATCACTTAAACTTCATTTATAGAACAAGTTGTCATCTTTTTTATGTTCAAATTCTTACTCATTACATGATTTCTCTACTCTATTTGATTAATTAGAAGTGTATATTCATGGTTAGGATAGTTGAAATTTTCATGCTTCTTGTGTTGACATTTCTGTTCATTCATATAGTATGTTGCATTCCATTCTTTGCCATTTTTACTTATATCACCATGCTAATGCCACAAAAATAGGTCATTGAACTTATTGTTTTAGTTAAACTTAGTAGTTGTGGCTGAACATATTTATGCATTTTCCTCTTCGAATTTAGTCCCATTTTTTCCTTGTCTACTCATCAAGATGAATTGATGTTTCTACTTGCAGGTATACAATGTCATCTTCACGTGGTAAAAAGGCCAATGTCCCTACTTCAAAGAAAAGGAAGGGAGCATCATCTTCCTCGGGTTCTACCACGAAATTTCGTCACCCTTTCCTAAGGTTCCCCATCGGGCCCCAAGAAGAACTCTTCCAAATACTCCGAGCTTGACCTTTAATTGCGGGGCGCTGCATCAACTGGGCTACAATAGAACAAATTCAGTTGGCTGATGCAATTCGGGCCCTCCTCACCACCGACCCTTGGGAGTTTTTCTTTGGGTTCACCAAGCCGACGTATCTCGCACTTACGATGGAATTATGCTCCACATTTCATCTTCAGACTGTAATGACGAACTACGATGATCTCGGCACGGTGCAATTTCACCTAGGCAGATTAGTCCACCAGCTAAGTGTCCCAAAATTTGGTACTGCACTGGGTTTATATAGAGAGGAATTCAAGGAGGAGAATGACTTAGATACTCTCAACTGCCACATCCATCGTTCTCCTTCATGGTGCTGGGATGCACTAGTACCAGGTGGGGCCACCTGCAATCCTAGCCGCTCCAAGGCATCGGCTCTCCCTCTATCTCTGAGGTACCTACACACTATTTTGGCTCACACGATTACAGGAAGGTGAGACAGCACTAGCGTCATCAACACTCACGATGCCTACTTTCTATGGTGTATGTCGCACGGGCTAGTCATCGACCTTGCCTATTTCATTGCCCTCGCCATTCAACACCAGACGGAGCGGCATCGGAAGGGGGTCATCTTCATTGGCCCCTATGTTACTCGGTTGGATCGACACTACGGGCTTCTCAACACCGCAGCCCAAGAATCATCCTTAACCCTCATTGGCCAGATGTCTCCACAAGGCATCTCGAGCATGCTTAGCATGAGGATAATCGAAAAATGCTGAGGAACCTACCATCTTCAATATCGTCTCACCCAATCTACCGAGGAGGAAGCCTCCGAGGACATTCCTAATGATGTCCCTCCACAGCACGAGGACCCACCATCTCAGCCACCACCACCCTCTCATCCAGTTCATGCGGCGGCTTTATATGCTGACATTTTTTAGCACCTCACTCGATTCGAGCAGCAGTGTTTTCAATGATTTGACAACATTGATGCTACTCTACATTAGATTTGTCACACCTCCACATCTCATCGCTTGTCCCACCTCGCGAACCATCCAGCGATGAGGATGTTTAAAAACATTTATTTATTATTTTATGTTTTAAATTTTTATTAAAACTACTTTTTTATTTTTATTAGATTTTAGAATTTTATTTTTTTTAATCATCAATTTCGGTTATTTCTTTATGAGTAATTATTCTTCCTAATATCCCCTAAAAAGTTTCTGATTTTATCACAGTTATATAGAGCTTCAAAGCTCATCATCACATAGGAACTAAAAACTCACCGGGAAAGGTTCTCCACGACTGACATGTCCTGCTCGACCACGACCATAGCTACCACTAGATATAATATTCTTTTGGCACAGGACTTATGGACTAATGAACCTCTACCACTGCCGGAGTATCCTCCTCCAACCCCAAGCCGATTATTCTCCAAACCTCCAGTTCAAGGAATTTCATCCATTTTTAATTCAGGAAGTTTCACTTCTCTCCCTATCTTATTTTTATATCCTCATATATATCTTTGTCAATTGAAGGCAACGTACATCTTAAATGTGGGGGGGGTATTCATTTCATTATTAGAAAAATCCCTGAATGACTGCCTTGTTCTCTTGAAAAGCTCTCATATCATTTTTAGGATAAATTTTGATTGATATATCTTGAATTAAAACATAGGCATTTATGCATTGATTTGTTTAAACTTTAAGACATTAGAGAATCAAGCATGATAAGTTGGTTGTTAAGAATTTGAAAATTTAGATTGTTTCCCTAAAGTTTAGGTATTACTTTGAGTTGGAATTCACAAGTTTTGAACATCAAAAAGCCATAATTTTTGTGAGATTTTTGAGCCTCTTAAGCATCTATTAATTTTTTCATGTTCACTTTTATTATTGCTTTAAGTGCGTCAGTATTGATTTGTTATTCTAGAATTTGCTTGATTATGCATGTCAAGACCACACTATTTGATTTGACATGTCAAAATGAGAAAGGCACTTAGGATTAACCCACTCATGCCATGAAAAGCCTACCTCCACGATTAACCCTTAGTAAACCCCGTTGAGCTAACAAGCCCATTTCTTATATTACCCTTAATATTAACCCTTAACCCATTATTGTTGAAATCCTCTAAATTAATTTGATCCCCATTTTTGTCGAGATTGGAATTGAAATAGTTGCTTAGCTATGTTTTATTCTACTTTGTAATTTAACTTGTTCTTAAAAAAAATGTATACATCTTAGTAGTAGTAATCTTCTGAGCTAAAGAAGTTAAATTCCTTATTCTGAGAAAAGCTCTGTTGTACGCAATTGATGACTAGCTATTTTTCTAGTTAGGCAATTTTTCAAGTCAATCTTGATTCTAACCTTTTCTTTCAGCTTGTGACCACACCCCCTAACCAAGCTGCGTTATAACCCTCTAAAGACCTTTTGATTGATGTTTTATCTCAATTTATAAGTGGTGGAGATTTGATTTTCATGCAGGCCTATGGTAATGACTTTTCATTATTGACTATTGAGTGCTTCATTTATTGTCCTTAAACACCTCGAGTGATTTGAGTGAATCTTTAGTGAGGATGTGAAACTCTGTGATATTCTAAATCAAAGGTAATTATTAGATGAGGGGAGACACTTATGTTTTTAGGATAAAATGCTCAACTTGGAATGTTTGAAAATTTGATGTTCTATTAATTGAATTCTCAATGTATGATTACTTATAGATTATTTTCAAACATTATCGATAGAAATTATAAGTTGAGAAGGATTTATTCTGATTATGAGTTGAGAATTTTACTTGAGGACAAGCAAATGCTTAAGTGTGGGGGTATTTGCTAAACCGTAATTTATACATATTTTACCCCATGCTTAACGCATTTTATGGATGATTTTTCCTTAGAATTAGTGCATTCGATAATCCTAATGCTTTGATTTCATGTTTTATACTTAGGCAAGCATAGGAGAGCGAAAGGAACGAGAAACGGGCCAAAAACGGAGAAAATGGGCCAAAGTACGAAATCAACATCGCTTGGACTTCCTCACACAGGCAGACCACACGGCCATGTCAATTTGGCAGAATCGAAGCACGACTCACATGGGCGTGTCCCTACCAAGTCCAAGTTGAGTCCAATTCAGAAAAGACCAATTTTGAAGGTTTTTAGGCATTCCAAAGCCTATAAATACACCCTAGAGGAGGAAGAAAAAGGAAGGCACAAAGAGGGAGGAAGGAATTATTCGAAGAAAGCCGATTGTTCCATCTCAGAAGTCGGATTCATCATCAAGACTGAAGATCTCCCCTCAATTTCCCTTCAGGAGTTTGGGGTTTTCTTTATGTTTTGTATTCATTATTCTTCTGAGATGTTTTCCTTTTTAGTTATGAACTAAATCCCCTAAATACCTAAGGGGGATGAAACCTAAGACGAATCTTGTTATTATTTTCTGAATTGTATGATAAATATTTAACTTGTTCTTAATTATGTGTTCTTAATTCTTGTTTTGATATCCCAGGATACTGATTCAAGATAAGCTCTTATTCAGAGGAGGAATAGACCCTGTCTAAGAGTACATTTGTCATAATTAAGCGGAGTTGATTGTGCGTCTAGAGATAGGGTGACAAGATTTTGTCGGATTAGGGTGAAACCTAATACGGGGATCCATAGATCGAGTTAATACAACCCTAGGGTGTTAATTAGAGAAAAGTCTTAATTATTCAATCTAAGGATTAGACGTTATTAGTCTTGAATAGGGATAATAACATAACTTAGGGATATCTACGGAACAAGTTAAATGAATAAATCGTCCGATTCGGAGCCAAAATAACAGGTACAGTCTAGGTGGATTTTTCCTCAAGTATTTTCTTAATTCAATCGTTTTCCAAAAGTAATCCCCCAGTTCCATTATCTGTGAATTCTTAGATTAGCTAATTAGTTAGTTAAAACAAAACCACCTTATTTTTAGGCTAGATAATAAAAAGACAGTCATTACTAGAACTTTTAGTTCCTTTGCGTTCAACAATCCGGTCTTGCTAAAACTATAATACTGTTCGATAGGTACACTTGCCTACATCGCGATAATAGTTAGTTTCAAGAACGATTAATTATAAATATTTAAAACTTAAGAACGATTAATTATAAATATTTAAAACTTACCTGTCACGAAAATCGCGATCACCTATACATGCCATTATAACAAAATAAAAGTTTCTAAATACCAAAGTAAGACAAGTTGATAGTGTGATCGGAGCTCCAACTGTCTTCCAATCTTCACGAGTTCGCGAGCTCTGTAAGACAAAGGAAAAGAGAGGGGGTAAGCATTAACATGCTTAGTAAGTTTGGATAACTGGAAAGTAAACTTACCAGTTGTTTAGCATACAACCATATTAGGTATTCACTCCAACAAGTATAATATAAATTCCCTATCACATACACTCGATCATCAAGTTAGTCTCATGTCAATACATTATAGCATTAATCTTAGATAAGCTCATTGATTCAAGAAAATCCATTCTCATTTCACATTTTAACCCCGTTGAATTTCTCAGAATCTCGATGGATATCCCATTTACCGTCATTTCATTTAAGTGATCATTTGAAGTACGCACTACCGTAAACCTCGCTCTTACGGCGGGATTACCAATCCAGGCTAAATCTCCCATAATGTAAACTCATGGAGTAATGTCGGGATTACCAGTCCAAGCTAAATCCCCTACAACAACATATACTCCTATGAGCTCGGATCTAAATTACCAGTCCAGGCTAAATTTAGATCCTAATCGGATTACTCTTCCGGGCTAAATCTGTTTCAACACACATATTCTTCGGGAGGCTAGATCACTTTAGGATCACCCGTCCGGGCTAGATCTCTTTTATTGTCAATTCATTTTTGCAAAAATCCATCAGATATCCTTGTTGTTCAACCGGGACAGTTTATCAACTTTTCATTATCATAATATTTTTCATCCACTATCTCATAACGAATAGCAATATTATAATTCATACATGAATATACATTATTAATGTATTTAAATAGTCTACAATCGAGTTACACAAAATTACCTGGTCATCGTTCCGGATTCGAATTTCGGTTACTCCGAAACCTTTTATTTTCCTCGGTTGACCTTCAGGATTGGTCTCTCGAGGTCTATATAAGCAACAATAAACTTATTAATACCTCACATTACTCATTTTCAGCATAAAACACAACCCTGGACGAAATGACCATTTTGCCCCTAACCTTTTACAACTTTTACAATTTAGTCCCTAGGTTCATATAATGAAATGCGTGTAATTTTCTTAGTTCCCCAGGCCTTGCCGAATATTTTTCATATTTATAGCAGCCAACATTTCCCTTCATTTCACATTTTTCTACCTATTTTTACGACTTTTACAAAATGGTCCTTTAAGCCATTTCCATGAAAATCTACCTAGTATAAGTTGTTTACTATCCTTTAAGCTCTCCTATTCCTCCATAAACCATCAAAACACAAGCATCTCATGCATGGGTAAATTTCTAACCACGAAGCCTCGCTTAAAATATGGGTAGAAATAGACAGAGCATGTTACGGGGATCTCAAAAATACGAAGAACATTAAAAAAGGGGCTAGGGAGCACTTACTATTGAGTTTGAAAATGTTGAAACCCTAGCTATGGAGAACATACAAATTTCTGCAGCTATGGGGAAGAAGATGGCTGATTTTAGCTTTGATTTTCCCCTTTTATTAATTTTATTACCAAATGACCTAAATGCCCCTCCATACTAAACTTTCAAATTTTTCCATGCATGTCTATTTTTGTCCAAAAACTTAGAAAATGGGAAATTGCTATTTAAGACCTCCTAATTAATAATCCAAAGCAATTTCATACAAATTTCTTCTAGAACCCAAGTTTTGTAATTTATTCAATTTGGTCTCTAATTTCTAGACACTTTATACTTGGAATTTCTTGATGAAACTTTAACATATGCTTATTTTCATATCCTGAGCCTCATAATAATCATAAAACAATTATTTTAACGTCAGATTTGTGGTCCCAAAACCACTATTCTAACTAGGCCCAATTTTGGGATGTTAAATTTCTCCCCCTTAGGAACTTTCGTCCTCAAAAGTCTTGCCAGTAAACAGGTTCGGATATTGGATCTTCCTGGTTTCTTTAGATTCCCATGTAGCCTCTTCCACTCCATGTCTATGCCACAATACTTTTACCAAGGCAATATTCTTGTTCCTTAATTGTTTGTCTTCTCGAGCCAAAATCTTAACCGATTCTTCACCATAGGTCATATCCAGTCTAATCTCAACTATCGTCGGTGAAATCACATGAGAGGGGTCTGATCTATATTTACATAACATGGATACATGGAATAGATTCTGAATATTTTCCAATTCAGATGGCAACGCCAATCGGTAGGCTAATGGTGCAACTCTTTCAGTAATCTCATACAGTCCAATAAATCGTGGAGTTCTGACCAAAACAGTGGAGTTCGGCACTTTTGGCCATACAGTGCCTCATAAGGCCCATTTTCAAACTCGTCTGGAAACTATTGTTGTAGGCGAACTCCACTAAAGGTAAGTATTTTTCCCAACTACCCTGAAACTCAAGAATGTAACACCGTAACATGTCCTCCAGAATCTGAATCTTCCGCTCAGACTAACCATCAATCTACGGGTGAAATGCCATACTAAAACTCAATTTTGTACCCAAGGCTTCTTGTAGTTTCTTCCAAAATCTCGAAGTGAATCTCAGGTCCTTATCTAAAATGATCAACAACAGTACCCTATGTAATCTCACAATCTCGGATATGTACAAGTCAGCCAATCTATCAAGAGAGAAATTTATCCATACCGGAATAAAGTAAGCTGACTTCGTTAGTCTATCAACCACAACCCAAACAGGCTTTTTCTTTTTCGAGGTTAATGGTAATCATGTCAGGAAATCCATGGTAATCCTGTCCCACTTCCATTTGGGGACCATCACAGGCTGTAAAAAAATTGAACGTACTTGGTGTTCAGCCTTAACCTGTTGGCATATCAAGTATTTCGATACAAATTTAGAGATATCTCTTTTCATACCATTCCACCAGTACATTGTCTTTAAATCATTGTACATCTTGGTACTTCTTGGATGAATAGACAAACGGCTATCATGTGTCTCTTGCAAAATTTTTTGAATAAGTTTATTATTTTTGGGTACACAGACCCTATCTCAAAACATCAAGCAACCATCGGGACCAATCCAAAAATCTGATTCCACGCCCATCTCACATTGTGCTTCCTGACTTGCAAGTCACTATCATTTATCTGAACTGCACAAATTTATTGGAAAAATGTCGATTTGGCTCTTAAAGCCACCAAAATCAAACCATCATTAGACAACGCTAATCATGTGTTCATAGCTCTCAATGCAAACAAGGACTTCCTACTCAATGCATCAGCGACTACGTTCGCCTTTCCTAGGTAATAATCAATTATCAGCTCATAATATTTAATTAACTCTAACCATCTCTATTGTCTCAAATTCAATTCCTTTTGAGTCATCAAGTACTTCAAACTTTTGTGATCGGCGAATACACGAAAAGTTTCACCATACAAATGGTGTCTCCAAAACTTCAACGCAAATATAATGGCAACTAGTTCCAAGTTCTATGTTGGATAATTTTTATTGTGTGGCTTTAACTGCCTCGAAGCATAGGCTATCACCTTGCCCTCTTTCATTAGTACGCACCCCAGTTCATTGAAGGACGCATCGTTATAGACCACGAATTCTTTTCTCGGCTCAATTTGCACTAAAACTGGAGCTTCTGTCAGTAATGTATTTAATTTCTCAAAACTTTACTGACACTTTTCTGACCATTCAAAATTAACATCTTTTTGTAGCAACCTCGTCAAGGGAGTTGTGAACATATAAAATCATTTTACAAACTGTCGGTAGTAACCAACTAAGCCCAAGAAGCTTCTAACCTTAGTTACATTCTTTGGTGGCTTCCACTCGACAATAGCAAAAATCTTATTTGGATCGACTCGGATGCCATCACCGACACATGTGATCGAGGAATCCGACCTATCGAAGCCAAATTTCACTTTTGCTAAACTTAGCATATAGTTGCTTATGTCGTAAAGCCTGTAAAATAGTCCTCAAATATTCAGCATGCTTAGACTCATTACGGGAATAGATCAAAATATTATCGATAAATACCACAACAAATTTGTCCAAGTATAGTTGGGAAACATGATTCATTAAGTCCATAAACACAGCTGGGTTGTTTGTTAGACCAAAAGGCATGACAAGGAACTCATAATGTCCATACCTCGTCCTGAAGGTAGTTTTAGGCACTCCAACTCTTTAACTCGCAACTGGTAGTAGTCGGATCTCAGATCTATCTTTGAAAACACGGTGGCTCCTCTCAGTTGATCAAACAAATCATTGATCATTGGTAAAGGATACTTGCTCTTAATAGTCACCTTGTTGAGTTGTAGGTAGTCCATACATAACCTCATCTAACCATCTTTATTTTTCACGAATAATACTGGAGCACCCCAAGGTGAAGAACTCGATCTTGCAAAACCTTTTTCAGTCAATTCTTGGAACTGTGATTTTAACTCCTTTAACTCAGTTGGGGCCATTCTATAAGGAGTAATAGAGACAGGCATCTTTCCCGGTACCAACTCAATACCAAACTCTACCATTTTAACAGAAGGCAATCCGGGTAGCTCTTCTGGGAACACGTCTAGATATTCACAGACTATCGGTACCGACTCAATCTTCAACTCAGATTCATTAGTATTCAATATGAAAGCAAGGTAAGCTTCGTACCCTTTTCTCATATACCTTTGAGCCAACATTAGGGTAATCACAACTGACGGTACATCCAACTCATTTGAATCAAAACCTGGAGAATTTCACCATCTGAGCATTTCAATTCAATATTCTTGCTACCATAATTTACAACCACCTCATGAACAGTGAACCAATCCATGCCAAGTATTACGGCAAACTCATCAAATCGCAAGAGCATAAGGTTAGCCAGAAAACAATGACCTTGGATCCTCAAGGGACAATTCTTACAAACCTTATCTACTAATACAGACTTGCCTAGAGATTTTAACACCTTGATCACAAAACCCGTTGGTTCCACAGACATATTCATGCTAGACCCCAATTTTATACAAATGCATGAATGGGTCGATCCCGGGTCAATTAAGGCAATAACATGAGTATTATGGGGAGAAAATGTACCGGTAATGACATCAAGAGCTGAGGCTTCCTCTCTAGTGCATATAGCATAAGTTCTCGCCAGAACTCGAGCCTCAGATTTTGCAGTAGAATCCTTTGTAACAATTCAGTTGCCGCTAGCACTTTCAGGATGTCGTGGAGGTCTACCTCGGTAGATGGGAGCACTCGATTTTGGGACTGGCAAAACCTCTCTATCAGCTCATTCTAGACAGTCTCTAAGAAAGTGGTCAAGAGAACCACACCCATAGCATGCTCCACTCCTCGTCTGGCACTCTCCAAAATTGAATTTATTGCAACTTTTACACCTCGGGTTTTGATCTCCCACACTTCCCACTCTAGTAGTCATGAGGAAGAAGACTTCGTGTTGTCATGCTTAGAGCTTCTTACTCTACCCGAATATCCCACCGATGCACTAGAGCATTCTTGATGACTTCTCAATTTCTTTGTGGGGAACGAGTGCGCCTTACCGCTGGATCTTTTACTCAAAAATTGATCTTCTCTTTTTACTTGCTTTCTTTCATTATTCAGCTCTTCGGCCTTCTTGGCTCGATCGATTAATGTAGCCAATTCTCTTATCTCAAGGATCCCAATTAACAGTTTAATTTTCTCATTTAGACCTTCTTCGAAGCGCTTGTACATTTTTGTCTCCGTTTGTACCCACTCCTTTGCATACTGACTTAGTCTTACGAATTCTTTTTTGTATTCTAACACAGTTCTATTTCCTTGTTTGAGTTCCAGAAACTTCTTTCACTTCTGATTTAAGAACCTTTGACTAATATACTTCTTTTTAAATTTTGCTTGAAAGAATTCCCATGTAATGCTTTCTCTTGGTGCCACCGAGGATATAGTCTTCCACCAGTGGTATGCAGTGTCTTTCAATAGTGACACCGTGCATTTCATGCTTACCTCAGGAGTACACGATAGTTCGTCAAGAACTCGCATGGTATTCTCAAGCCAAAATTCAGCACGTTCTGGATCGTCATCAATCGTGGCCCTAAACTCTTCAGCCCCATATTTCCTAAGTTTGTCAACTAGAGCCTTACCCAATCTAATCGGTCCAATAATTCATGGTACCTCATCAGGTCGGGTAGCAGGTGGGGTGGACGTGGTATTTCAAGGCAGTTTCTCAGGTATTCCCCAAACCACTCATCCATCATCTCGAAAAAGGTAGCTCTCGCCTCTTCCTGGCCCTCAGACATAGGACTTCTAGTACTACTAGAAGTAGCTCATTGTACGGAAGCTAGAGCATGGCTCTCGGCTCCCTCAGACTCATCTTGGGCTTGATATGAAGACCTTACTATATATAAATAAATTTGAAATGGTTAAGAGAAGTTACACTATCTTAACTTGTATAATGGCATGTATAGCTAGACTCGATACATGCTACATTAGTCTGAGAATCGACTAAATCGTAACTCTGATAACACTGAATGTAACACCCCTTACCTGTACCCGAGACCTGGACAAGGTATGAGGCATTACCGTACACAACCGTGAACATTCCAGGAAGAATGGGTTATAAAATTTTATTCCAAATTAAAAATCAATTGAACAAAATCATATTGTCCCTATTATGGGCCTATGAGGTCCAAAACATGCGTTAAAATTGGTCCAGGACTAAACCGAGAAATTAAGAAAATTTTTAAAAAGTTTTCATGTTTAAGCCTCACATGCCCATGAAAAGGCAATGCACACGCCCGTGTCCCTAACCCGTGTCCCTCACACGGCCACGACACGCTCGTGTCACAGCCCGTGTGCAAAAACCTGGACATTCTGTTTATGACGTCATCATTTATTTAAGAGTACACGGCCAAGGCACACGCCCATGGCCAGAGCCCGTGTCCTCCACCTGGCTGAGACACACGGCCGTGTCTCACCCGTGTGTTTACTACCATGCATACTGCCCAAAAATTCTAGGTGCAGAGGATACACGGCCATACAACACGCCCATGGGGACTGACAGTGTGTCACACACAGCCTAGGCACATGCCCGTGTGTCTAGCCGTGTGGACCTTTTTGGTGGCTATTTCCCAAGCCTTTTGTAACATCTCGATTTTAGGGTTAGTCAGAACAGTGGTTTTGAGACCACGAATCTGATGAGGAAAATTTCATTTTTATTATATTTTTATGGTCTACGATTTCACGGAATAATTTCATGAAAATTTCGTTCGAAAAGTTCGACATTTGGGCGCTCAATTTAGTAAAGAGGACTAAATTGTAAAAAGTGTAAAAGTTGAGTTTTACATGTTAGAGGTGTCTAATTGACATGAAATTTTAAATGAGAGGTCCTTAAACGATAATTAAACCATTTTATAACTTTTTGGACAAAAATGGCCTTGGTTGGATAAAATTTGAAAGAATAGTAAAAAGGGCATTTTGGTCATTTAGGGGTAAAATGAATTAAAAGACAAATTTTAAACCCCAAATGTGTCCCTTTCTTCTTGCTACAGCAGAATGTACCAAAAGCAGCCATGGTTAGGGTTTGGCCAAGCTTCCAATCTTAATAATCAAGGAAATCGAGATTTGGGCTTAAATTGGGAAAATACAAGGTTATGGACTAGAATGGTAAATTGTCATTTTTGGATCCGAGGTAAGTTCGCGTGATTTAATAAGCCTATTATTCATGTTATTATTGATATACATGAAATATAATTTGTTATAATTGTATTGAATTTGATGTTAATAGAAATTTGATGGAACATGATATTTAAAAGAAATGGGTGATTACCGAGAATATGAGAGATCTTGCATATGCTTGTCCTGTTTGCATGAGTGGTTGTGCTAAAAGATAGCACAGGTACATACTCGAAACTTATGAGCACATGTTTGACATGTGAAATGAAATGGACTTGTGAAGAGAGTGCAAATGAAATAAGTTTTAGTATTGTTCAATTAATGGACACAAACGGTGATTTGTGGTTGATGAATTGAGATTAAATGAGAAAACCACGGTTAAACATGTAACGTGGTGCTAAGTGGATATGCCACGGTTACATATATTGATTCATTAGCGTGGTGCTAAGTGGATATACCACGGTTAAACATGTAATGTGGTGCTAAGTGGATATGCCACAGTTATACATGTTAATTTGAAAAGTGGCGCAAAGTGCATATGCCACAATTACATGTTAGCCCAATAGTGTGGAGCTATGTGCTAAAACCATTGGATATTGTTACTTTCCGAAGTGTTCACCAGGAGAAACAAGTTGCTAAATGAAATTTAACGTGAAAAAAGAATGTGGGATAATACCGGAATATGAATATATGAGTTTTGAATTATGAGTTAGATATGTGATTGAATTTTTGATAAGATGAATATAGATAAGTATTATCTTGAAAGTTGATAATAAAAAATTTTAGTGAACGAATGAAATTTGGGATAAACAGTCTAAAACAGCAGTAGGGGAGTGACTTTGAAATATCACCAAAAATAGTAGAAGTTGAACTAGAAGTGGAATGAGAATGGAATTAAAGATTACTGAATCTGTTTTCATATAAAATAACCATAGAAAACAAAGAAATTCTTTATTCTGAGATATTTATATTTTTGTAAGACTAGTTCAGACTGATTTCGTGATCCCCTGTTCTGAATTGTAAAAATCATTAAAAATTGTAAAAAAATAGTTAAGGAACATAATTTATATGGTTGGATTCCTTATTGAATTTATTTTCAGAATAAAGAAACTAGAACCTCATTTGAATTTGGTAGCAAACAATAATTAAATTTTAGTGAAGAGTGGTCGAAGCTGTCAAATAGCAAAATAGGGGATACTTTAAATAATAAACTGTACTTATTAGATGGACCAAAAATTCTGAAAATTTTGTGGTGGAAATATATATGAGTCTAGTTTCTAATAAAATTTACGGATCATAATTTGGAGTTTCGTAACTCCAGATATAAATGATTTAGTGACTGTGACTCAAGAAAACAGCTTAACCAAAACATGTGTAAATGTACAATTGGGATAGTTTTACTATGGAAAGCATGTTAGTAAATTGCTTATTATTTTCATGCGAGCTTACTAAGCGTAAAGCTTACCCCCTCCTTTCCATTTCTTTTAGTGTTGTCAGGTTAACTCGGGGTCGGAGATCGTCGGAGGCAGCATCACACTATCAAGCCAACACCTTGACAGTATAAACACGTATGCTAGAATTATCAAGTGAGTGGCATGTATAAGGACCTAGTTTTATAACATGTGTTATTATAATTTGGCCAAACATATTGGTCTTTAGTGAGCTAATGATTCTGACTTATAAATCTAGCTATTTATGTTATGTCTGATATTGGTGATGTGCATATGCTTGTTTGCCATGCATGGTTGGTAATATGTTATGTGTTGTTGTAAGAATGACATGCTTGTGTTTTGGTTGTGAATATATAATTACTCAAATATGCCATGTCAATTGCTATGAAAATGTATAAGTGTATGTCGGTAATTAAGGGTGACAATTGGCTTGGAAAATAGCCTTGAAATTTACCACACGGGCGTGTGACTCTCCGAAGCAAGAAAATTATTTAAGTTGCCCAAAGATTTTCAAAGTTCTTGGTTTAGTCCCGAACCACCCCAATGTATGTTATAGGTTTCGAAGACCTATATAAGGGATGATATGCATGTGTTCGAGATGTTTTAATTTTTTGTGAAAATTTTGTGGCCCGGTTTTGCATGTTGTGAATGTTTAAGTCCGATAATGCCTCAAACTCTGTCCCGACGTTGGAAACGGGTGAGGGGTGTTACACCTTTGGTCACCCTCAAACATCCATACACACTAATATACTTCCCAAACATTTATCAGGGTATAAATGTACACTTTAAACCCTCTTGGCCAAGGTCATACATGTAACTTCATCCCCTCTTTAACCTATATTAATATTACCTCTTTGTCTTAGGGTTAACATTTCAAAAATCCCATTTTTATACTTGGCCCATTTTTAACCCATGCTAATTGTGACATAAACCATTTCCAAATGATTTGGCCACATTACACATGTCCATTCATGGTATATCGCATCAACCATCACATGAAACATTCGAGCATAAACATGCACAATTAGTAGGTTTATAACCTACATTAATAAGAGCCATATCTCATGGCCATATACAAAATGAATAAGCATATCATTTAAGCTTTTACTTTGGCTAGCCAAACGACACATACAACAAAAATGACCACAAATCCTATACATGACATTATAACAAAATAAAAGTTTCTATATACCAAAGCAAGACAAGTTGATAGTGTGATCGGAGCTCCAACTGTCTTCCAATCTTTATGAGTCCGTGAGCTCTGTAAGACAAGGGAAAAGAGAAGGGGTAAGCATTAACATGCTTAGCAAGTTCGGATAACTAGAAAGTAAACTTACCAGTTGTTTAGCACACAGCCATATTAGATATTCACTCCAACAAGTATAATATAAATTTCATATCACATACACTCAATCATCAAGTTAGTCCAATGTCAATACATTATAGCATTAATCTTAGATAAGCTCATCGATTCAAGAAATTCCATTCTCATTTCTCATTTTAACCCCATTGAATTTCTCAAAATCTCAATGGATATTCCATTTACTGTCATTCAATGCAAGTGATTATTTTAAGTACACACTCCCCGAACCTCGCTCTTATGGCGAGATTACCAGTCCAGGCTAAATCCCCTACAACGACATATACTCCTATGAGCTCGGATCTAAATTACCAGTCCAGGCTAAATTCAGATCCAAATCGGATTACCCGTCCAAGCTAAATCCATTTCAGCACACATATTCTTCGGGAGACTGGATCACTTTAGGATCACCCGTCCAAGCTAGATTCTTTTTACCGTCAATTCATTTCCAGAAAAATCCATCAAATATCCTTATTGTTCAATCGGGACAGTTTATCAACTTTTCATTAACACAATATTTTTCATATATTATCTCATAACGAATAGCAATATTATAATTCATACATGAATATACATTATTAATGTATTTAAATAGTCTACATTCAAGTTACACGAACTTACCTGGTAATCGGTTCGAATTTGAATTTCAGTTACTTTGAAACCTTTTGTTTTCCTCAGTCGACCTCCGGGATTGGTCTCTCGGGGTCTATATAAGCAAAAATAAATTATTAATACCTCACATTACTCATTTTTAGCATAAAACTCAACCCCGAATGAAATGACCATTTTGCCACTAACCTTTTACAACTTTTACAATTTAGTCCCTAGGTTCGTATAATGAAATGCATGTAATTTTCTTGGTTACTCAAGCCTAGCTGAATATTTTTCATATTTGTAGCAGCCAACATTTCCCTTCATTTCAGATTTTTCTACCCATTTTCACGACTTTTACAAAATGGTCCTTTAAGCCATTTCCATGAAAATTTACCTAGTAAAAGTTGTTTACTATCCTTTAAGCTCTCCTATTCCTCCATAAACAATCAAAACACAAGCATCTCATGCATGGGTAAATTTATAACCATGAACCCTAGCTTAAAATATGGGTAGAAATAGATAGAGCATATTACGAGGATGTCAAAAATACGAAGAACATTAAAAAAGGAGCTAGGGACCACTTACTATTGAGCTTGAAAATGTTGAAACCCTAGCTATGGAGAACATACAAATTTTGACAACTATGGGGAAGAAGATGGCTAATTTTAGCTTCAATTTCCTTTTTTATTAATTTTATTACAAAATGACCAAAATGCCTCTCCATACTAAACTTTCAAATTTTTCCATGCATGCGCATTTTTGTCCAAAAACTTAAAAATTGGGAAATTTTCTATTTAATACCTCCCTAATTAATAATCCAAAGCAATTTCACACAAATTGCTTCAAGAACCCAAGTTTTGCAATTTATTCAATTTGGTCCCTAATTTTTAATAGACACTTTATACTTGGAATTTCTTCATGAAATTTTAACATATGCTTATTTTCATATCTTGGGCCTCATAATAATCATAAAAAAGTTATTTTAACATCAGATTTGTCATCTTGAAACCACTATTCTGACTAGGCCCAATTTCAGGATGTTACAGGTAATGCTAGGCCTAATAGACTTCAATGTGAACATTGTGATAGACGACATCCCGGTGAATGCAGAATGAATAGTTGGGCTTGCTTTAAATGTGGCTCCCAAAATCACTTCATTCGAGATTTCCCTAAAATGACTGAGAAAGATAGTTTTCAAAATGCAAGGCCGAATAATACTACTACTAGGGGAGGCCACCGTGAAATATTGGAAGTGGGAACAATAGCAGAGGTGTGACGAAAGAATTAACTGGGAGATCAGAGGTTAGAGCACCTACTAGAACTTATGTTATTCGTGCTCGTAAAGATGCTTCATCGCTTGATGTTATCATTGGTACATTTTCTCTCTATGATCCTAATGTAGTTGCACTGATTGATCCTAGATCGACTCATTCTTATATTTGAATGAATCTGGTATCTAGTAAGAATTTTCCTGTTGAGTCTACTGAGTTTGTGATTAAAGTGTCAAACCCCTTAGGCAAATATGTTCTAGTTGATAAAGTTTGCAAGAGTTGTCCTTTAATGATTCGGAGTCACTGTTTTCTGGCTGATTTAATGCTTTTACAGTTTGATGAGTTCAACGTAATTCTTGGAATGGATTCGTTGACTCTACATGATATCATAGTAAATTGTAAATAAAACACTATTGAATTGAAATGTCAAAATAATGAAATTCTTTGGGTTGAATCGGATAGTCGGGTGAGTTACCTATTGTGATTTCATCGATGTCGGCTCAGAGATATGCCAGAAAAGGTTATGAAGCATTTTTTACGTATGTACTGAATGCGAAGATGTTAAAATTGAAGATCGAGTCTATATTGGTAGTTTGTGAATATCTAGATGTGTTCCCAGAAAAGTTGCCTGGATTACCACCGATCAGACAGGTGGAGTTTGTTATTAATTTGGTACCAGGAACTTCACCAATATCGATAGCTCCGTATAGAATGGCTCCGACCGAATTGAAAGAATTGAAGTTCATGTTGCAAGAGTTGACAGATAAGGGTTTTATGAGACCGAGTGCACCAGTGTTATTTGCTAAAAAGAAAGATGGATCCATGAGACTTTGTATTGATTATCGTCAACTTACAAGGCTACGATAAAGAACAAGTATCTTTTACCAAGGATTGATAAATTGAAAGGGCCAACAATGTTTTCGAAGACAGATTTGAGATTCGGCTATTATCAACTAAGAATTAAAAACTCGGATGTGCCAAAAATCGCATTCAAAACGAGGTACGGGCATTATGAATTTCTTGTTATGCCTTTTGGATTAACTAAAGCTCGTGCCATTTTTATGGATTTGATGAATTGGATCTTCAAACCATATTAAGACAAGTTTTTAGTTGTGTTTATTGATGACATCCTGATTTATTCCCGAGATGAGTCTAAGCATGCTAAATATTTAAGGATTGTATTGCAAACTTTGAGAGATAAGAAATTGTTTGTTAAGTTCAGCAAAAGTGAGTTTTGGCTCCAAGAAGTCAAATTCTTAGGGCATATTGTTTTAGCGGAAGGTATACGGTGATCCGAGTAAGATTTCGGCAATTGTTGATTGGAAACCGCCGAGGAATGTATCCGAAGTTAGAAGCTTTTTGGGTTTGGCTGCTTATTATCGATGTTTTGTTAAAGGATTTTCGATGATTGCTACACCTATGACCAAATTGCTACAAAAGGATGTGAAATTCGAGTGGTCTGAGAAATTTCAGAAGAGTTTTGAACAGTTGTAAGCATTATTGACTGAGGCTCCAGTGTTCGTGCAACTTGAGTTGAGAAAAGAGTTTGTGATTTACAGCGATGCATCACTGAACAGTCTTGGTTGTGTGTTGATGCAAGAGGGCAGAGTGATAGCTTACACCTCAAGACAGTTGAAACCGCATGAGACGAAATATTCGACGAATGACTTGGAATTGGTTGCCATCGTGTTTGCTTTAAAATTTTGGCGACACCATTTATTCAGTGAAAACTGCCACATCTTTACCAATCACAAGATCTTAAAGTACTTGATGACTCAAAAGGACTTTAATCTGCGACAACAGAGATGGCTTGAGCTATTAAAAGATTATGAGTTGGTAAAGATTATAATTAGGAAAGGCGAATGTAGTCGCCGATACTTTAAGTAGGAAATCTTTGTTTGCTTTGAGAGCAATGAATACGCGATTAACTTTATCTGATGATGGTTCGATTCTAGCTGAGTTAAAAGTTAGACAAGTATTTCTTCAGAAAATTTTTGAAGCTCAGAAATGTGACTGAGAGCTTCAAGTTAAAAGAGTTCAATGCAAATCGACTAGTGATTCAGACTATCAAATTGGGACCAATGATTGTTTGATGCTATGAGGCAGGATTTGTGTACCGAGAAATACCAAGCTTATTTAGAAAATTCTTTACAAGGCACACAATGGTTGTCTGTCTATTCATCCAGGAAGTACGAAGATGTATAATGATTTGAAGAAATTGTATTGGTGGTTGGGTATGAAACAAGATATTTCTGAATTTGTATCAAGATGTTTAATTTGTTAACAAGTAAAAGCAGAACATAAAGTACCTTCAGGTTTACTTCAGCCTGTGATGATTCCTAAGTGGAAATGGGACAGAATTATGATGGATTTCGTAACTAGATTACCTCTGACTTCGAAAAAGAGAGATGTTTTTAGGTCGTTGTTGATAGACTGACGAAATCGGCTCATTTTATTCCAGTACGTACCGACTATTCACTTGATAAGCTAGCTAAATTGTACATTGTTGAGGTTGTTAGATTGCCAAGGGTGCCTACTTCTATTATTTTAGAAGAGATCCAGGTTTATGTCTCGATTTTAGGAAAAGTTGCAAGAGGCTTTCAGCACAAAGTTGAATTTTAGTACCGCATTTCATCCTCAAACCGACGATTAATCTGAAAGAATGATTTAGGTTCTCAAAGATATGCTTCATTGTTGTGTTTTAGAGTTCGAAGGTAGCTGGGAAAAATATCTACCTTTAGTCGAATTTGCTTATAACAACAGTTTTCAGTCGAGTATAAAGATGGCACCGTATGAGGTATTGTATAGCTTCAAGTGTCGAACTCCGTTGTACTGGACTGAGCTCAGTGAGAGATAGATTCACATGGTTGATTTGGTTAGAGAAACCGAAGAAAAAGTGAAGGTAATTTGTGATTGTTTGAAAGAAGCTTTGGATAGATAGAAATTGTACGTGGATCTAAAACAAAAGGAAATTGAATTTCAAGTCAGTGATAAGGTATTTCTGAAAGTGTCTCCATGGAAGAAAATTCTTAGATTCTGTCACAAGGGTAAACTGAATCCTAGATTTATTTGTCCACATGAGGTTATTGAATGAATAAGGCCGATGGCATATTGGTTAGCTTTACCAATAGAGTTAGAAAGGATCTAAATGTGTTTCATGTATTGATGTTGCGTCGTTATCGATCAGATCCTTCGCACATAATTTCACTGACAGAAGTTGAGATTCGACTCAATATGACATATGGTGAAGAACCGATTAAACTGTTAGCTCAGGAAGTTAAACAGTTGAGAAATAAAAGCATAGCCCTAGTGAAAGTCTTGTGGCAAAGACATGCAGTCAAAGAGGCTATGTAGGAACCTGAGGAAGCTATGAGAAAATAGTACCCAAACCTCTTTTCTGGTAAGATTTTCGGGGATGAAAATCCTAAGAGAGAGTTGTAACAGCTCATTTTTGGGTCAAATCAAAACAGTGGTTTTGGGACCACAAATCTGAAGTAGAAATATTTATTTTATTATATCTTTAAGGTCTACAGCATGATAGAATAATTGTGTGAAAATTTCGTTAAGAAATTTTATCGATTGAGTGTCCAATTTGACTAGAAGGACTAAATTGCAATAAGAGCAAAATTTGATTTCTATAGGCTAAAGGTGGTAAATTGTTATGAAATTCTAAATTAAAGGTCCTTAAATGGCAATTAGACCATTTTTTAAATTGGTGGACAAATATGGACATGGTTAAGTATGTTTTTAATGTTTTTCATTAAGGGTATTTTAGTAAATTGGTTATTAAATGGACTAATAAGTAAAGAAAGGCAAAATTTGGTCCATCTTCTTCCTCCATAGCTGAAAATTAGGAGAAGACATAGCTAGGGTTTTTGGCCAAGCTGTCAATGTAACACCCCTTACCCGTACCCGAGACCGGGACTAGATATGAGGCGTTACCAGACACATACTCGGACATTTTTAGAAAATATGGGTTATAAAATTTCATTCCAAATTAAAACAAATCAGACAACATCTTAATGTCTCTATTATGGGCCTACGAGACCTAAAACAACATTGAGAGTGGTCCGGGACTAAACTGAGAACCTAAGAAAATTTTAGGAAAATTTTCTAGTTTAAGTCTCTCACGCCCGTGTGCTTTGGGACACGCCCGTGTCCCTAAGCCGTGTGGAATTAATTGAATTTATTTTCTATCTCAAACCTACAGGGGTTTTCACACGGCCAAGCACACGTCCGTGTCCCTAGCCCGTGTCTTTCACACGGCCTAAACACGCCCGTGTGGTCGCCCATGTCCAAAAACTCGGACATTCTGTTTATGACGTCAGCATGTATTTAGGGGCACACGGCCAAGACACATGCCCGTGTGCTAGGCCGTGCCCTCCACATGGTTGAGACACACGGCCGTGTCTCTTCCCATGTTTTTACTACCATGCATTCTGATTAAATAAATTTTAGGTGCAGGGGACACACGGCCATACCACACGCCCATGGGGCTGACTGTGTGTCACACATGGGCTAAACACACGCCCGTGCGGACCTTTTATAGGCTATAATTTCAAGCCAATTGTCACCCTCATCATTTCCTCACATATAATAACCCCAATTGCATTTGACATGACCCAAATATACTCAAGGACTATTCTCAATGAATCTATTGCATGTCAACCTCATCTCATCGGTTAAATACACACTCAATTATCCAATTTTTATGATAAGGATTTCCATCCCATCGAAACATATTTAGGCTTAGTTTACTATTACAATTCATTTCCAATTATGGCCTAACCATTCAAAATGTTTTGACCACATTACGAATGCCTATTTATGAAATACCTCATTTAATCGTCACAAGAACATTTCTAACATAAACATGAATGGTTGGTAGGTCATAACCTACAACGAAATGAGCCATGTCTTATGGCCATCTACCATAAAAAATAAGTTTAGCATTTAGGCCTTTACATTGGCTAACCAATGACATATAACACCAAGTAACCACAAACTTATACATGCCATTGTAACAAAATAGAAGTATCTATATACCAAAACAGGACAAATAGATAGTGTTGACAATACTCCAACCGTCTTCCAATCTTTACGAGTCCTCGAGCTCTGTAAGACAGGGAAAAGAGAGGGGTAAGCATTTACATGCTTAGTAAGCCCGAATAACTGGAAAGTAAACTTACCGATTAATTAGCATACAACCATGTTAGACAACCAATCCAATAAATAGAGGATAACCTCCTATTACATGCACTCAAACATCAAGTTAGTCCCACAATAATTCATCTTGTAATTTATCTTAGATGAGCTCATCATCCAACTTTTTCATTTCTATACCTCATGTTAATCTCGTTGAGTACCTCAAAAATCTCGATGGATTATCCATTTACCATCAAGTCATAAGAGTGATCTTCTCAAGTACGCACTCCCGTGAACCTCACATCTTACGGTGGGATTACCAGTCCAGGCTAAATCCCCCATAATATAAACTCATGGAGTGTTGTCAGGATTACTAGTCCAGGCTAAATCCCTTATAGTGACAAACACCCTCAATAAGCTCGGATCAGAATTACCAGTCCAAGCTAAATTCAGACCCTTGTTGGATTACCCTTCCGGGCTAAATCCTCAATGCACACATATTCTTCGGAAGGCTCAGTCACTCAAGGAACACCCATCCGAGCTAGATCCTTCCTATATTTGAGATCAACAGATTACTCTTCTGGGGTAAATCCTTTTCTGCAACACATGCAGGATCTCAAGCCACGTAAGTCATGGTTTATCCATTGAATTTCCCTTTTAACTTCAACTGGGACATTTATCATCTTGTCATTATTATTATTAACACATTTCATGGATTTTCATACCATCATTATAGACAACTATCACACATTCATAAAACATGCATTTAGGCATATTATGGGTTTACCTTTAGTTATTCGAACTTCCCTGGTATTTTTGTCGGTTTTTGTGTTTTGATTATTTCGAAACCTTTTGTTTTCCTCGATTAACCTCTAAAATTTGTTCCTTGGGGTCTATAACAATAAAAATGAATTATCAATATCTCACATTATTCTTTTCGAGCCTAAATTTCACCCTCGGACAAAATGACCATTTTTCCCCTAACCTTTCACATTCTTTACAATTCAATCTCTAGGCTCGTAGAATGGTATACATGCAATTCCTTGGTTACCCGAGCCTAGCTAAATGCATTATAAACTCATACTAGCCCACATTTTCCTCTACTTCACATTTCTACCACATATTTTGTACCTTTTGCAAAAAAGGTCCTTTTAGGGGCTTTTCATGAAAATCACTCATAGAATTTCTTCATGGAAATTTAACACATGTATATTTTCATATTCTTGGCCTCATAATAATCATAAAACAAATATTTCAATGCCGAATTTGTGGTCCTGAAACCACTGTTCTGACTAGGCCCTATTTCAGGATGCTACATTTCTCCCCCTCTTTAGGGACTTTCGTCCTCGAAAGTCTTACCAGTAAACAGGTTTGGATATTGGCTTCCCATGGTTTCTTCTAGCTCCCATGTAGCCTTTTCCATACCATGTCAATACCATAAAACTTTTACTAAAGCCACATCTTTATTTCTCATTTGTTTCACCTCACGAGCCAAAATCTTGACCGGTTCTTCACCATAAGTCATGTCCGGTCTAATTTCAATCTCTGTCAGTGAAATCACATGAGAGGGGTCTGATCGATATCACCTTAACATAGATACATGGAACACGTCGTGAATCTTTTCCAGTTCTGGTGGCAATGCCAAATGGTAGGCTAATGGTCCAACTCTTTCAGTCATCTCGTATGGTCCGATAAATCACAGACTCAGTTTGCCTTTCCAGCCAAATCTCAATACCTTTTTCCATGGAGATACTTTCAAAAATACCCTATTTCTAACTTGAAATTCGACCTCTTTCCTTTTTAGATCAGCATATGACTTTTGCCTATCCGATACCACTTTTAAGCAGTCATGTATCACTTTAACCTTTTCTTTAGTTTTCTTGATCAGGTCAACTCCATGAATCTGACTCTCTTTAAATTCTATTCAATACAATGGAGTTCGACACTTTTTGCCATACAAGGCTTCATATGGCACCATCTTCAAACTCGTTTGAAAACTGTTGTTGTAGGCGAACTCTACCAATAGCAGGTATTTTTCCCAGCTGCCCTAAAATTAGAGGATGCAACATCGCAACATATCCTCAAGAATCTGAATCATCCACTCAGACTGACCATCAATCTGTGGATGAAAAGTTGTACTAAAGCTCAACCTAGTACCCAAGGCTTCTTGTAGCTTCTTCCAGAATCTTGAAATGAATCTCGGGTCTCTGTCTGAAATAATCGATAGCAGTACCCCGTGTAATCTCACAATCTCAGATATATACAAGTTGGCCAACTTATAAAGTGAATAATCTATCTTTACCAGGATAAAATGAGCTGACTTTGTCAACTTATCCACCACAACCCATATAGTATTTTTCTTTTTCGTGGTCCATGGTAATCTTGTCACAAAATCCATAGTAATTCTGTCCCACTTCCATTCCGGGACCATCACAGGCTGTAACAAACTTGAAGGTACTTGATGTTCAGCTTTGACTTGTTGACATATCAAGCATTTTGATACAAATTTGGAGATGTTTCTTTTAATGTCGTTCCACCAATACATTTCCTTCAAATCATTGTACATTTTGGTACTTCCAGGATGAATAGACAAACAGCTATCATGTGCATTTATTCACCAAACCATTCAATTTAATCCACAAACACATATTTGGGCATTTTTGTACTTTAGCCCCTAATTTTATATTTCTTACAATTTAGTCCTTATTTCACAAAACACAAAATTCACACAATTCAATTTAAACCCATGTGTGCCAAATTAAAATACCCTTAGTAGCCCATATTTCACATTTATTTCATAATTTAACCCCTCAATTTACACTTTTCACAATTTAATCCCTATTTGACATTTTTGTCAAAAATCACTTTATAAAACATTAAAATCTCTCAACAATTATTCATATTTCACCATCAAACAATCAAAAACTCAAGCATTCATCATTAGCATTTTACAAAATCACCAACAAATTCAAAAATTAGAGCAGGGGCTAGCTAGTACTCAAAGCAACGATCACAAAAACATAAAAATCATCAAAACCGTACCTTAATCAAGCTTAACAATGGCCGAACCCTAAAAACATGAAAATAGCTTCTTCCTTCTTTGATACTCAGCCAAGAGAAAGATGATAATGTGAATTTCCTTTTTGTTTTATGATAATATATCATTTAATAGCTAAATACACATTTTAACCTTAATGAGCTTTAATAATTACAATTATACATAGCCATTATCATCCACTAACCCTATAATGGTCTAATTACATCTTAAGGACCTTTAATTTAATCAACCATAGAAATTAAACACATTTAACATATAGAATGCTACTTCTGCATTTTACGCGATTTAGTCCTTTTCTCAAACTGAGTTATTAAACGATAAAATTAACTCACGAAATTTTCACACATATATATTCTCATGCTATAAACTCCAAAAATAATATTAAAATAATTTTCTAACCTCGAATTTGTGGTTCCAAAACCACTGTTCTAATTTAGCTAAAACCAGGCTGTTACATGTTGAGACTAGCCACTTATTTGGCTTGTGTTTGGTATATTTTGACGTGTATATATATATGACTTTACCTGTAACACCCCTAACCCATATCTGTCGCCGAAATAGGGTTACGAGGCATTACCAACTAAAACATATCATTCACATATATTTATGCATTCAATATCAAAACCCATTCATCTCAATCATATTGTCCCTTCTAAGGTCCTACGAGACCTTAAAACATGCTTAGAAGTGGTTCGGGACTAAATAAACAACATATGCAAACTTTAGGAAACTTAGAAAATTTTCTTACATTTAAGGGTCACACGCCCGTGTGCCTCACACGACTACCAGACACGCCTGTGTCACAGGCCGTGTGAAAATAGGGCATACATACTGACTTGCACCACACGACCGAGGACACCCCCGTGTGCGATGGCCGTGGGAAAACTAGGGAGGTTACTAACTTGGGTCACACGGCGGGCCACACACCCATGTACCAACCCGTGTGCTACACACGACCAGTAAACACGCCAGTGTGTCTAGGCCGTGTCAAAACTGTAGGATATACTGACTTTAATTCGAAAGGGTACCCCAAGGGACACATGGTCATGTAGCATGACCGTGTGTCACACACGACTGAGACACACACCCGTGTCTCTGCCCATGTGGACAAAAATAGGCCATTTGAAAAGCCAATTTGCCACCCTTTTCTTATTCTTACTTAACAACCAAAATGGTATCATTTCAATACATATATGGGCAGCCAAAATATGCCAAATCACACACATATCATGCCATCTAAGATAAACCATTTTAACTACTTAATTCCATAATCAAAAACATACCAATTCATTGTGCCACAATCATCAATCTCACATAACTTTGAAATGTATTTTCATCATCTTTCTATCATCTAAATCATGCCTCCTAAACATATCAATTCATCACTTACAAAACATACCATAATATAGCATTCCTAAAGTGTTAATACACCAACTTACAACTATCCAAAATAACCAACTCATAACCATTCCAAAATAAGCCAACATATAAGGTAATATATACATCACATATACATATATACCTTACCAAATACAATTCAAGCCAACTTAAATGACCATATTTCAACATTTACAAGCCAAATCTCATGGCTATAATCATAACTCAAAACACATCAAAATGACACTAGCCTATACATGCCATATAGCATATATACAAAACTTTCAAAAATACCAACGAGATGATCGATAATGTGATGACATTTCCCTACGATCCCTAAGTCCAAGCTAACTTCGATGATATATAAAACATGGAAAGAACACACAAAGTAAGCTTTAAAAGCTGAGTAAGCCATACAAAAATAAATCATTTTATGAATCAATATCATTACCATCAATTAAACAAGATATGAATAAGCACAATTAAATACACATTCAAGATCACAAATGTTTCTATCAATCAAATTATACTTCTCAAGCTTCGTATGAATTTCGTACATACCTGAATCAGCATTCACATATTCTTTCTCGACTTGACATTTCCTATCACACCCTTTACCCATGTCCAAAGCCGGGACAGGATACGAGACATTACGGGCTTGAACATACACTACTATGTAAAACTAGGCCATAAAATTTCGTTCAAATTTAAAATTTATTCAAGAACCTGTATATCGTCCCTTATATGGGCCTACGAGGCCCAAAACATACATCGGGGTAGTTCGGGACTAAACCGTGAACTTTAGAAGAATTTTCTTAAAACAAGGTCAAACGCCCCTGTGGACACAAGGACATGCCCGTGTTCCCTTGACACGGCCGTGTCCCCAGGCCGTGTAACTCTCTGTTTATGACGTTAGCATAAATTTAATATCATACGACAAAATCACACGCCCGTGTGCTAGGCCTTGTGTCGAATTTAACTTTCACATTTAAGGTGTAGACTTCACACGGCCTGGGTACACGCCCATGTCCTAAGGTCATGTCCTCCACACAGCTGAGACACATAGCCGTGTCTCTACCCGTGTGTTTACTACCATGCATACTGACTTGTAAAACTAAGGTGCAGGGGACACACGGCCAGACTACATGCCCATGGGGCTAGCAGTGTGCCACACAGCCTAGACACATGCCCATGTGTCTACTCACTTTGAGGCTATTTTCCAAGCCCTCTTATCACCCTTAACAACCCCAACACACACTCATATGCCAATGGTTGTTGACATGGCATAAAGGGGTTACTTAGACATCCATAGCTTTAACTCATGCATGATAAATTCAAATCAAGTTTACCTAATTGGGACTCATTGACTTGTTAAGTTCATTCAATACATTTATTTACCTTTATTAATATAGTGACCATACCAATTGGCATTATTTATCCATCAAACATAAATTCCACATTTTATCAACCATTTGGCACACACCACAAAAGTAATAACACATCTCATGCATGTAAAAATATTTAGGGATTTCAACCCAATAATCAATATGAGCCATATTTCATGGTCATATACAAAATAGAATAATATACCAAAAAGGAGCCATCACTTTGGCTAACAACTATGACACATATAACAAAATACTAAATCCCCTATACATTTCATACTTAAATGTAATAAACTAATTATACCCTAAAAAGAGTTGTTGATAGTGTGACTCAAGCTCCGACGTCCACGATCCCCGAGCTAGCTTGACGATGCTAAAGAAAAGGGAAAGGAGATGAGGGTAAGCACAGGGCTTAGTAAGTTGCATGTAAATTCAAGATATTCATAGATTAAACATATTATCAATTATCACCACAATATCATACTACACACATGAACGTAGTCAAAATTGACATTAAATGTCATTAAACATCAAGCTTATGTTACTCCTTTCTACTCATACTTCATGAATCGAGTTCAATACTCATGAGGTTTATGTACATACATGTACCATACATTCTTACTCATATCACTCCACTTCTTAACCCAACATCTTGAATGGCCCGTTGAACCACCGAAATACTAAAGGACACTAGAGATTATCATACACTAATTAAAGTACCAATGCCATGTCCCCGACATGGTCTTACAAGACTCCACATATCATCGTCAATGCCATGTCCCAGACATGGTCTTACACTGGCACACATATCATTCCCGATGCTATGTCCTAGACATGGTCTTACACTGGTACACATATCATCGTTGATGTCATGCCCCAGACATGGTCTTACACTGGCACACATATCATCGTCGATGGCATGTCCCAAACATGGTCTTACACTGGCACACATATCATCGCCGATGCCATGTCCCAGACATGGTCTTACACTGGCACACATATCATCGCCAATGCCAATCCCAGACATGTTCTTACACATGCACATTTAGGACGGTGTCACGACATCCAAGTCCTAAGTATTCCTTTGGGTCACCCGGGCTTCTGAGATACGAGGCTATCACTAAACTTCCATCAATTTTATTAAAGCATACATACATGTATCATGTAACGTCAAATGTTAAATACATAATATTGGAGTGGTTGAATTACTTACACACAACTTACCTCGATGCAAAATATGGTAAATTTGCGATTTAGTCCACAACCTTGCCTTTTTCTCGGTCAAGGTCTATCCCTCGTCCCTCTTGATCTATAATAACACATTTAGCTTATTTAATACATGCGTTATTCATTTCAGTCCAAAAATCATGATATGGAAAAAGTACAATTTTGCCTCTAATATTTTACAAAATTACAAAATTTCCCCTAGGCTCGTAAAATGAAAAGTACCTTTTTTCTCATTATTCAAGCCTAGCTGAATAATTTTCCCTCTTATATCAACCCACATTTTTCATTTATTCACAAATTTACACATAGTTTCTACAACTTTTACAATTAGGTCCTTTTTATCAATTTCACCAAAACCCACCTAGTAAAAGTTGTTATCACAACTCAAACCTCCATATTCTTCCATTAGACATCAAATCACAAGCATGTCATTCATGGGTATGTTTTTGAACATGAACCCTAGCTCAAATTAAAGGTAGAAATAGCTATATCGAGCAACGAGGATTTCAAAAATATAAAGAACATTAAAAACGGGGCTAGAATGCACTTACTTTGAGATTAAAAAGATGAAAGAAACCCTAGCTATGGCTTCTTGTGAAATCCAGCCAAGGAGGATGAAGATGGACACAAATTTTGACTATTTTTTCCCTTTTAATTCTTTTATTAACCAATGGACCAAAATGCCCTTCCATTATAACTTTGATATTTTATACCTCTTATGTTCATTTTTGTCCATAATGACATATAATGGTCTAATTTCCAAATAATGACTTCAAATTTCAAATCTCATCACAATTAAACCCTCAAATCAACTAGAACACATGTTTTTCACTTATTGCAATTTAGTCCTAATAACTCAATTGGACACTTTATCGGTAAAATTTCTCATCAGTATTTTCACACAGGCATGCATATATATCATGGACCTCATAATATCCATAAAATGATTATTTCTATCTCAGATTTATGGTCTCAAAACCACTGTTTCAACTAGCCCTAATTCGGGATGTTATATTTCCCATTAAACCGTTCGGAATCAATAAGGATACTCGAAAATCACATAAACTTATACAATGCCATATCCCAGATATGGTCTTACATGTTATCACATATCGATGCCACTATTCCAGACAAGGTCTTACACAAAATCGATTAATGATGCCAATGTCCCAGACATGATCTTACACGTAATCTCAACACAATGCTAATGTCCCAGACATGGTCTTACATGTAATCACATCTCGATAACCTAATGTCATGACATTTATATCCTATACTATTCCTAAGGTTTGTATGGGACTTTCGGATGTCGTAACTTCTTCAATTCATGCTCATATTTATCCGTTCGACATTTGTAGCAATTCAATGATAATAATACACATATAATTCAATTTAAAGACATGTATTTGCATATGAACTTATCTCATATTCAGAATAGATGAATTGGATTGATTACTCAATAACTTTCGATTTCCCTCAATGTAAAACTGATTTCTTTCTTTCATGATCTATACAAATTCAAATTTAACTCTTTTATTCCTCAATTCATTCAATTTCATATAAAACACACAATTTTGGTAATTTTACACATTAACCCCTATAATTTCACATTTCATATAGTTTAGTCCTTATTCCACAAAATCACAAATTACACAATTTCAGTAATAGCCCTTTTTAGGGGTAATCAGAACAGTGGTTTCAGGACCACAATATGAAGTAAAAATATTTATTTTATTATTTTATTAAGGTTTACAGTTTGATAGAATGTTCGAGTGAAAATTTCGTAAAGAAATTTTATCGTTTGAGTAATTAATTCGGTAAAAAGGACTGTGTGACAGCCCTAAATTGACCCTAGTCGGAAAGTGGTTTCGGGACCGCTAAACCGAGTCATCGAAGTATTTGAATATGATATTTATTGTCTAAAATATGTGAATATGAATGTGTGAAAGTTTTAAGCTTCGATTTAGTCGATTGCATGTGAATTTAATTAATAGGACTTATGTGTGACACTTTTAAAAGGTGATAGGTTAATCTATAAGGACCTATTAATGCATGTTATAAAAATGATGGGTTTGCATGTCAAATTTCCATTTATAATAAGTATTGGCCGGCCATGGCATGGGTCATTGATGATAATATGTATTTTCTATTAGCATTATTAGTTTACAAAATAAAATAAGGAATTAAGAATAATAAAACATGTGGTAAATGGGAGGAGAAACCAAAGTTTTCCTCTTTGCTCCTCATTGCCGTGACTAGGAGAGAACAAGCTTGGAAAAATTCAGCTATGGTGGTTAGCTAAATCAAGGTAAGTTCAAGGATGATTCTTGGATTTCTGGCATTTTTTTTGAGTTAGTCATTAAGCTCCTTGCTTAGCCCATGTCCAAATTTTGAATCTTGTTGGTAACATGAGAAATCAGTTAAGAGAAAATGTTCAAGAAATGGTTGTTGTTCATGTTATTTGGATGAAAAGAAAAAATTGGTAGTTAGGTGAAGTAGAGTCTAACAAATGAACACATATGTGCATTAGTTGCTAGATGGAGAAAAATCGGCTAGCAAGTTGAGTACTAAGGCCGAATATGATTTTGGATATTATTGGGCAATGTATGTGTTTTGAATTGATGGAATGGAGAGGATGCTTTAATTGTGTTATGAACAATTATATGTTAAATTAAGGTTTGCTAAGCTAGCTATTAAGGTGAAGTGCAAATGTTAGTATTTGATTGCTAGTGTATATATGTGTAATAGCCGAAATGAAGATGCTTGATGTCATGAATAAATGTTGTTTATATGTTTGGGAATTGAGTAAAAATTTGATGTTTAATCACTTAAGGATACGGCATTGTTTAAGATAATTTACTTAAAATGTGATTTTGAATGTTATGAGTATTGGGATGTAAGTATATATGTGTGCTTGGTCATAGGAGTTTGCTATGAAATTTTGTTTGGTTGAGTGATGAATGGCCGAATGAACTATAGGCTAGGGTGGATAAATTTTTGTACATAAGTAGTGTGTGTGACTATTGGTTAACGAATATTCGGCATAATAGGGTTTATGAGTAAATGGCATAATATATATATATGTGTGTGTGAATTTGTGGTAGTGCATAAAACAAGAAATCGATTAAATTGGGATGGTCACACATAGGTATATTCGGCTTGTAGTTTTATAAATGTGATATGACTATTTTGTTTGTAAATGAGTAGTAAATATGTTAAGAATGGTTCTAAAATGTATATGGATGCCGTGTGATTGTGTTTGATTGGGAAGTAAATTGTTTGATTTAGCTCAAGAGCTTAGAGGATCAAAGTTGGATAAGGGAAAGGAAAAAGTGATCGAATAGCCGTTGAAATCGTTTGACAACATCCGAGGTAAGTTTTCAAGTAATGAAACTTAGTTTATGATTTGATTAAGTCATGATATATAAGCATAACAAATAAACGGTGATATAATGATTCTACTTGAATTGTATATTGAGGTGATTAGTTTATACCTATGACGGGTAGCCGAATGTGTATAGAGATCATGTTATAAAGCATATCAAAATCATGCTCTTTGTATGTGGCTATTGAGCCGAAAATGGTTATGGTTGATAAGCGTCTTGTGTTTGAATTCTAGTTATGATAATGAAATATGGATGTGTCATGATTTATTGGTATGTGTGCTTGATTATTCGGATGATGTCCGGGCTAAGTCCTGAAGGCATTTGTGCAAGTTACTATATCCGGGCTAAGTCCCGAAAGCATTTGTGCGAGTAGTTGCTATACCCGGGCTAAGTCCCGAAGGCATTTGTGCTAGTGACTATATTCGGGCTAAGTCCCGAAGGCATTCATGCTAGTGACTATATCTGGGCTAAGACCCGAAGGCATTTGTGCGAGTTGCTATATCCGGCTAAATCCCGAAGATACTTGGGTTTGGAAGCGAGTGATCTTGCTGTAATAATTTCAATTAATACGCTCATAAAATACAAACGATAAGGTATGTTTCGTATATGCATCGGAAAGGTTGATTCCTTTCAAATAGTACTCGCTCAATTGATTAATGAGCTTCCGGCCTCTAGTTAGGTTTGATATCCTGTGTATGAATATATTGGTTGAAGTGTGAAGAAATTATGATTTTGAGAATGTGCATATATGAAATTATTCATTTAGTCATATGAACGCTATACTTTAGTCGTAAATAATTTCGTTACTCAAAACTTACTAAGCATTAAATGCTTATTCCGTTTCTTTAATTCTCTGTTTTATAGATTTTTGTTCGTCAGCTATCGGACTCGGGATTGTCGAAGTCGAAGTCGTCCACACTATCTAAGCCCTTTTGGTACTCTTTTAGTTAAACGTTGATAATGGCATATATAGGACTAACCTTTGTTGTTAATCAAGTACCTTTGGTAATGTGTATATATTCGGATAGCCATGCGAAAATGGCTCAAATATTTTGAGCATAGTATTAAAATCATTTTGTATATATATGGTTATTGAGAGGTGTGGAAATGCTTGGCAATGATTAGCCATTGGAATGGTTAATCACGATCATATTTGGTGCTATGTATGTCAAATGGCTAGTTGAATCATGGAAACTATGAAATAGGTGAAATTTACCTTAAAATAGATGCTGATAGCAGCAGTGATGTGAGTTTGAAAATTCACTAAAAATAGTAGGAATGTAATTAAATAAGGAATAAATTATGTAATCGAACCTTGATGAGTCTATTTTCATATGGAAGAAGCGAAACAACCATATGAGCCGTGTTTTATGAGATGTTTAAGTTTTCATGAAACAGGGCCAGAACGGTTACTGGATCCCCTATTCTGACTTTGGAAATTTACCATAAATTAACCAGAAATAATTAGAAGTCATGCTTTATATTTACAGATTTCTTTTTTAGTCTAGTTTCATTAGAAACAAACAGCATATGTATTGAAGCCCTGTACAGGGAGATATCTAAGTCGTAATGCATGAAGGTCAGAGTAGTCGAACCCTGAAATAGGGGAGACTTTAACTAATAAACTGTACTAATTGGCCCAACTAAAAATTCTAGAAAAAAATCTGTCGATGGATATATGAGTTTAGTTTCAGGGAAAATTTATAGAATCAGTTTTCAAGTTTTGGAACTCGAGATATGATTTTTAAGGTGACAGTGACGCAGTTAGCCAACTTTTCTGGAAATTTAAAAATGAACTGTGTAAATAAATGAATTAAGTTCGTTAACATCTCGTGCTCGACTCCGGCAACGGTCTCAGGTGCAGGGCGTTACAAACTGAATCGAGCATATTTAGGCCTGCTGTTGCTGCAAATAACTTTGAACTGAAACCTAACACCATTCAAATGATCCAACAGTTTGTTCAGTTTGATGGTTTACAGGACGAGGATCCCAATGCTCACTTGGCAAATTTCTTAGAGTTTTGCAAACTTTTAAAAACAATGGCATTTCTGATGATGCCATTCGCCTTCGGTTGTTTCCATTTTCGTTGAGGAATAAGGCTAAACAATGGTTGAATTGTTACCACGAGGGTCAATCACTACTTGGGAACAAATGACCGAAAAGTTTTTATTAAAATATTTTTCACCGGCCAAAATAGCCAAGTTACGTAATGATATCTTCTCTTTTGTGCAGATGGATTTAGAAACACTCTACGATGCATGGGAGAGATACAAGGATCTGTTGAGAAGGTGCCCTCACCATGGGTTACCACTCTGGCTATAGGTTCAAACATTTCACAATGGCCTGAATCCTTTGACATGACAGATGATCGACACAGCCGCTGGCGGAACTATCAATAATAAGACACCTGAGGATGCTTATGAATTTATAGAAGAGATGTCAATAAATAATTATCAGTGGCAAATCATGAGGACAAAGCCAACGAAAATAGTCGGCGTTTTTTACGTTGACTCGGTCACCATGTTCTCTAATTAAGTAGAACTTTTGAATAGAAAAATTGATGGTTTTCTTGGTTCTTCACAAGTTCACCCAGTAATGAGTGCGAAGCTAGTGGAGATGGATCAAGCAATTCATACTACCCACCCTATGGCCACAAAATGGAGAACGAGTAGTTAAATTACATGGGTAATAATCCTCGATCTCAAAATAATCCTTATAGTAATACTTAAAATGCAGGTTGGAGGAACCACCAAAATTTCTCATGGGGAGGCCAAGGGAATCAGAGACCACCACCTTCAGGCTTCCAACAACCACGCTACCAACAAGAGAAAAAGCCGAACCTTGAAGAGATGCTAACAAAATTCATCTCGGTGTTAGAAACTCATTTTCAAAATACCGAGATAGCACTTAAGAATCAACAAACATCGATCCAAGGGCTCGAAACTCAGATAGGTCAGCTCACTAAATTGATATCTGAATGACCACAAGGTAGCCTGCCGAGTAACACTGAATCTAACCAAGGGAGTAACTCAATGAAATTACCATTCAAGATGATGAAAGGTTAGTTGCACTTGAACCAGAACCGAGGCAAGAAATTGTGGTAAGTAAAGGTAAAGGTAAGGTGGACCACAATAACTAGAAACCGGTAAGTAAAGAGTACAAATCTCGTGTGCCATACCCCAACACAATAAAGAAAGACCGCACAGACGAACAATTAGGTAAATTTCTTAAATTATTAAAGAAGTTACATATTAACTTACCGTTTACTGAAGCTTTTTCCCAAATGCCAAACCCAGTCAAATTCTTAAATGAGCTTTTAACAACTAAGCGGAAGTTGGATGAGGCATCGCATGTGGAGCTAAATGCAGTTTGCTCAGCCATACTACAGATTAAGCTAGCCAACAAATTAAAAGATCCAGGGAGTTTTACGATTCTCTTTTTAATTGGTAGCCTAGATGTTAATAATGCTTTCGCTGATTTAGGGGCTAGTATCAATGTTATGCCTTACAAAATGTTTAAGCAACTAGGTCTTGGAAAACCCAAACAAACTAGGATGAGTATTCAATTAGCCAATAAAACAATCAGATTTCCTAGGGGGATTATTGAAGATGTACTCGTTAAAATTGACAAATTTATATTCCCAGTTGATTTCATTGTTCTAGACTTAGAAGATGATAGTAACATTCCTTTAATTTTAGAGAGGCCCTTTTTACCAACTGCTAAAACAATAATTGATGTTGGCACAGGTGAACTTACACTTCGTGTGGGAGACGAAACAATCACCCTTCAAGCTCGTAATACGAGTAACACATCAAAACTTGAAGGTGGTTGTATAAATCATTCTATTAAAACTGACCATGTGGTGCAACCTACTTTGCAGGAAATAAGTTCAAAGAACCTACATGAGCCATGTCCAAGCAACAACAAAGGACCTCTCTATGAAGAACGAAGGCTACAAATCAAGGAACTAGATGAATGGCGAGCACATAAATCGAGGACACACGATAAACCAAAACCACGCCATGACGATCTCAATGTCGCACCAAATCAACTTAAGGTTGGAGACAAAGTACTACTAGATGCAGCAAACCATCGCATTGTCACTTCTAAACCTAACGGAGCAATCCCTCTTATGGTACTCAGTATTTTCCCATATGGTACGGTTGAGGTAATTCATCCCAAATTCGGCACTTTTAAGGTAAACAGTACTCATCTTAAACCTTATGTTGATAAAATTGATAGCAGAGATGAGGAGTGTAAACTCCTCACACCACCATGACCATGCACCAGAAAGGTAAGTCGAGCTTAGACTATAAATAAATGCTTCTCGGGAGGCAACCCGAGCACTAACGATGATAACTGCTTTAAAAATTTTAGTTTTAACATCTAATCACTAACTGAGTCATTGAAACACAAGTTCTCTAATCCCCACGGTAGGGCACACTTAGGCCGTGCCCACACCACGAGAAGAGACACGGTTGTGTGTTACGGTCAAGTGAAAACAGGGCAAAATTTTTCCTTAGCATGGGATGCGATAAGTGGTCACGGCCGTGCGACGTGGCCGTGGACGAGTCTGTCAAACCAACACGGGCGTGCGACAAGCCTGTGTCTAGGAACCATGGTTGAAACTGAAAAATTAGCACGGTCATGCAACACGCCTGTGCCCACCATCCATGCCCAAGACTAATAAAACAGCACGAGTGTGCGCAATGGAACACGGGCATGGGAGAAGCAAACGAAGTGGGACACGGTTGTGCGACACAGCCGTGGGCACCAACACTTTCAAAGAGCACGGGCGTGTGCGAATCTCAAACGTGCCCAAATTTAAAAAATTACGAAACACACGGGAAAAAATTCACCCCAAAATCTATATAAACCCCTTACTATTAATCATCCCCTTCCTCAAAATCCCTAACCCTAGTCGCTGCAACTTCACACTCCCTACCTGCCATGCCTATGAGCCGATTACAACGCCACTTTCAACGATCCAAAGCTCCTCCCTCTTGCGTTTGTTCATTTTTTTTCCCTCTATTTTCTTCATTCTTTTACTTATTTCATGATATTTTGTTTTATTTTGAGCAAATAATCATAGTTATCATGATAGAAATTTGCCATGTTATTCAATACATTTTGCTGCATTCATCCATTTTTCTTGTTTCCATAGATTTCATGCTTACCCGCATGCATTCATTCACTAGATATTTCCGTTAACATTACTCTCGTAGTCCTTTTCATAGTAATGACATAATTTATCTAATTGGGTTTTTTTTTAGCATAGTTGTTCTTTCGTACTTGACTTCTAGGAAATATCTTTATTAGTTTTACAATGCATATTTTTCCATGCTATTGTTAGGGAGTAATTTTATTTTTATTTCGACTTGCCATTGCAGGTATACTATGTCAACCTCACACGGCAAGAAGACTGTCGTCCCCGCCTTGAAAAAAAGGAAAGGAGCAATGTCCTCCTCGGGTCCTACCGCTAAGATCCGTCACCCTTTCCTCCAATTCCCCTTGGAACCCCAAGAGGAGCAATTTCAGATATTACGGGCCTGACCCCTAGGTGTGGGCCGCTGCATTGACTAGGCTGCACTTGAGCAAATTCAGATGGATGACGCGGTCCGAGCCCTCTTGACGACTGAGCCGTGGGGGCTCTTCTTTGAGATCATCGAGCCGACATACCTCGTGCTCACAATGGAACTCTGCTCGACCTTCTATCTTCAAGTTGTCATGACAAACTTCGACGATCCTGGAACGGTCCAGTTCCGCTTTGGTGGTCTAGTGCGCCAATTGAACGTACCGAAGTTTGGAATTGCACTTGGGCTGTACACGGAAGAGTTCATGGATGACAATGAACTCGACACCCTCCATCGTCACATCCACTACTCCCCCTCAAAGTGCTAGAAGGACCTCGTCCCTACCTTGGCCACCTATGATCCTAGCCACTCTAAAGCATTGGCCTCGCCCCATCCCTGCGATACCTACACGCCATCTTGGCCCACACTCTGAGCGCCTTACTTGATTTGAGCAATAGTGTTTTCAGCGTTTTGATCACAATGATGCTACTCTTCATCAGATTTGTCAGCACCTTCACATCTCATCACCACTACCACCTCACAAACCATCCGGCGATGAAGATGTTTAAAAACTTTTTATTTATTTTTTCTATTTTCACTTTTATCTTTATTTATCTTCTTTAAGTACTTTTTATTTCATTTTCCTTTAATATTAGTTTAATTTTAGTTTTTACAATTTTTATTTTTGGCTATTTCATTACGAGTAATTATGCTTCCTTATATTTCCTAAAGAGCTCCTAATTTTATCAAAATCATAAAGAGCTCCAAAGCCCATCATATAATAGGAACTAAAAACTCCATTGGCAAAGGTTCTCCACGACTGCCATGTCCTGCTCGACCACGACCATAGCTACTACCAGATATAATACTCTTTTGGCGTAGGACTTATGGACTAATGAACCTCTACCACCACCAGAGTATCCTCCTCCACTCTCGTCATTGCCTTGGCTGATTATTCTCCATAACTCCAATTCAAGGAGTTCATTCATCATTCAGGAAGTTTCACCTCTCTCCCTATCTTATGATTATATATCTATTTTTTTCAATATATCCATCTTTGTACATTGAGGGCAATGTACATCTTAAGTCTAAGGGGTCTTTTATATCATCATTAGAAATCATTAGAAATCCCTAAATTTTGTCTTATTCTCATGTGAATCACTTATATCACTATTAGAATGAATTTTAATTAATTTATGATTTTTATTGATATGTCTTAAATTAAAACATAGGTATTTATGCATTGATTGTTTAAACTTTAAGACATTAGGGAATCAAGCATGATAAGTTGATTTTTGAAGAATTAAAAATTTTTAGGTTATTTCCCTAAGTTTAGGTATTATCTTGAATTGAAATTCACAAGTTTAAACATCAAAAAGCCATAATTTTTATGAGATCTTGAGCCTTTTAGAGCATATTTTATTTCTTTCATGCTCACTTTTATTATGAGTGCATCAGTATTGATTTGTTATTCTAAAACTTGTTTGATTATGCATGTCAAGACCACACCATTTGATTTGATATGTCAAGATGATAAAGGCATTTAGGTTTAATTCACTCACTCCACAAAAAGCCTACTTTCATAATTAACCCTTAGTGAACCCCTTTGAACCTAACAAGCCATTAATTGATTTACCCTCAATGTTAACCCATAACCCATTATTGTTGAAATCCCCTAATTTGATCCCTATTTTTGTCGAGATTTGATTTGAATTTATTGCTTAACTATATCTTATTCTTTGTTGCAATAATTAAGTTCTATGTTATTTGACTTGTTCTTAAAAAAAATTATATACATATTTATTAATAGTAATTCGTCGTTTTTTAGCTTAAAGTATTAGTTCCATATTCTAAGAAAAAGCTCACTTGTATTCAACTGATGACTAGTTATTTTTCCAGCTAGGTAATTTTTCAATTCAATCTTGATTCTAACCTCTTCTTTTAGCTTGTGACCACACCCCCTAACCAAAGCCACATTACAACCCTCTAAAGACCTTTTTGATTGATGTATCATCTCAATATATAGTGGTGGAGATTTGATTTTCAAGCCTATGGTAATAACTTTTCATATTGACTAATGAGAGCTTTATTTTATGTCCTTAAATACCTCGAGTGATTTGAGTGAATCTTTAGTAAGGATGTTAAACTCTGTGATATTTTGATCAAAGGTAATCACTTAGATGAGGGGAGACACCTATGTTTTCGTGATAAAATGCTCAACTTGGAATGTTTGAAACTTTGATGTACTTTTAGTTGAATTTTCAATGTATGAATACTTATGGATTATTTTGAGATATTATTGATAGGGATTATAAATTGAGATGAATTTATTTTGATTGTGAGTTGAGGACTTTGCTTAAGGACAAGCAAACGCTTAAGAGTGGGGGTATTTGATAAACTATAATTTATACATATTTTTATCCCATGCTTAGCACATTTATGGATGACTTCTCCTTAGATTTGGTGAATTCGATGCTCTTAATTCTTTAATTTCATGTTTTATACTTAGGTGAGCATAGGAGTGTAAAAAGAGCAAGAAACGGGCCGAAAATGGAAAAAATAGACCCACGTGGGAAATCAACATGGCCTGGACTTCCTCACACGAGCGTGGCACACAGCCGTGTCCATTTGGCAGGATCGAAGCACGACTTACACGGGTAGAATACACGCCCATGCCTATTCAACAGCCTTGACCATAGGCTGGAGTAATCACACACGGGCGTGTCCCTGCCGAGCCCAAGTATAGTCCTATTCGAAAAATGCCACTTTTGAGGGCTCTAACATCGGAAGAGGCACTTAAAAGACACACACGGAGTAGGAGGCAAGGAATTACTCAAGGGAAGCTGATTGATCCATCTCAGAAGCCGGATTCATCGTTAAGACTGAAGATCTCCCTTCAATTTTCATTCAGGGGTTTTGGGTTTTCTTTATATTTTGTTATATTTATTCTTTTGAGATGTTTTCTTTCTTAGTTATGAACTAAACCCCCTAAATACCTAAGGGGAATGAAACCTAAGACAGATCTTGTTATTATTATCTGAATTGTATGATAAATATTTGACTTGTAACGCCCCTAACCCGAATCCGTCACCGGAATAGAGTTACAGAGCATTACCGGAGTTACCGATTCATTTATCAGATATTTCATTAATCCAATATCTTTTCTTTTCCACGTTCAAGTCTCGTATTCAAGTCATCCGGATCTTTATAAACAAATTTGATCATCGTTTTCATTTATTTCATGTTATAATACATTCAACTAATGCTCTAAACAAAATAATCATTTTACCCCTAAACTTTTAATTAATGACGATTTCATCCTTAGGTTAAAATAAAATAAAATTATTGCAATTTAATCCTTATTTCCAGCCGTTATTCTCACACAAATTGATAACAACCTATGAATTCTATAAAATGTCAGAATTTTCCATAATTTCAACACTTTTCAATTTAATCCTTAAAACATGTTTTTCCCTTATCTTGAGCTAAATTAATAATTTCATTCAATTTTGTAATTTAAATAATAAAATAATCCATTTCATGCAAATTGGTCATTTCTAACATTTTTTCTTTTTACAAAATTGCCCATAAAATTTTACTTTTATTCAATTTAGTCCATGAGCCTAAAACATACAAATTAGCCATGCTAGCTGAATATTCATACATATTTTCCTCCTCCTCCTCTCCATTCCACATCCTTAATTTATATAACATGCAACAAGTAACATTATCAATAATTTCACTATTTACTTACGTATATTCAAAACTGTCCATTTGTTTCATAGTCACTAATTTTTTTATATATTAAGTTACAGAACTCGAAATTAAGATTAGCTAATTTTCCCTGAAACTAGACTTACTTATCTTATTATCATAAAATTTTCAGAATTTTTGGTTTAGCCAATAAGTACAGTTTATTCTTTAAAGCTGCCCCTGTTCTGCTATCTGACAGTTCCGACCCTTCTTCACTAAGAATTAATCATCTCATCGTACGAGATTTGGATGATGTTCCTACTTATTTCTATTGAAAATAGACTCTTTAAGGATTTTAAACATATAAATTTAATCCCTTAATTATTTTTCTCCAATTTTTTATGATTTTCCAAAGTCAGAATAGGGGAACCTGAAATCATTCTGACATTGTCTCACAAAACTTATTATATCCCATGATTTACAATTCCATTGCTTACATCGTTTCTTCTATAAGAAACTAGACTCAATAAGATTTAATTTCATATTTTATTCATCCTCTAATTAGATTTATACAATTTTTGGAGATTTTTCAAAATTAGACTATTGCTGCTGTCCAAAACTGTTTTAGTGCAAAATGTTGATTTTCATTTTGCCCCAAATTTCACAGTTCATACAATTCAGTCCTTACTTAATTAACCCCTCAATTAAACTAATTTTATCAATCAATACTTTTCCTAGACATTATAAGTTATGTCATAACTATTGAAATTCAGAATTTCCACATAAAACTCTAACTTCAAACTCTTTTACAATTTAGGTCCCAAACATTCACTTTCTATTCAATTCTTTCAATAAAATCAGCATATAAACAATTTAAAGCTCTAATTCTATATCAAATCATCATATACTTCCAGCACATATTCATAGAAACTTTCAATTTCTTTCATAGAATCAAGAACTAATGAATTCAACAAATGGACCTAGTTGTAAAAGTCACAAAAACACAAAAATTTCAAGAAATAATCAAGATTTGAACTTACTTGCAGTAAAAATATGAAAAACCAGCTTAAGGGAACTCTTCCATGGTGTTTTTGCTGATGAGAATGCAGAAAAATAAAGAGAAATCTAGATAATTCCACTTTAGTCCTAGCTTTATTAAGTAAATTTTGCAATTTTCCAATTTTGTCCTTATTTTCTTGGTGATTTCATGCTCTTGCCGTCCAGCCCAAATAGACCTTGGGTCTATTTGCCTTTTAAACCCTCTTTCTTTTATCATTTAAGCTATTTAATTATTTCCCACAATTTTGCATTTGATACAATTTAGTGTTTTTTGTTCAATTAGCTATCAGTACTTTAAAATTTCTTGACGAAACTTTAATACTAACTTATTAACACTCCATAAATATTTATAAAAATATTTATGGCTCGATTTAAAATTCTCGAGGTCTCGATACCTCGTTTTCAATTCTAATTATTTTAATATATATATTTTGTACATTTCACTATTTCAAAATTTTTCCTAACTTCACATTTAACTTATACTCACTAAATTAATAATATTTTCTACTCATTTGTCGAATTTAGTGATCTCGAATCACTGTTCCGACACCACTGAAAATTAGGCTGTTACATGACTTGTTCTTAATTATGTGTTCTTAATTCTTGTTTTAATATTCTAGGATATTGATTCAAGTTAATGCTCTTATTCAGAAGAGGAATAGACCCTGTCTAAGAGTAAATTTGTCGTAATTAAGCGGATTTGATTGCACGCCTAGAGATAGGATGATAAGATCTTGCCGGATTAGGGTGAAACCTAATAAGGGGATCTATAGATCGAGTTAATGCAACACTAGGGCGTTAATTAGAAAGAGATTTCAATTAATCAACCTAGGGTTAGACGTTATTAGTCTCGAGAGAGATAATAATATAACTTAGGGATTTCTATGGATCAAGTCAAATGAATAAATCGTCTGATTCAGAGTCAAATAACAAGTGAAGTCTAAGTGGATTTTTCCTTGGTATTGTCTTAATCAATCGAGTTCTCCCAAAAGCTTTTCCCCATTTTCTCTTTGTGTACCCTTAGTTTAGTTAATTAGTTTAGATAAAAAAAATCCCTTAATTTTTAGGCTAGATAATAAAAAGAAAGTAATTACTAGTACTCTTGGTTCCTTTAGGTTCGACAAATCGGTCTTGCTAAAGCTATACTACTGTTCAATAGGTACACTTGCCTTCATCGTGATAATAGTTAGTTTCAAGAACGATTAATTATAAATTTTTAAAACCTGTCGCAAATATCACGTACCAGGTACACAGGCTGACACACGGGCATGTGGTTGGCCGTGTGACCCAAGTCAGTATGTATGCCCTATTTTCACACGGCTTATGGCACGGGCATGTTTGGTTCTCAAACGTTAACTATTTTGTCACAAATCTCTTCCAAGCATGTTTTAAGATCTCATAGAGTCTTATAAGGGACAATATGATTGTACATGAATTATGTATGTCTTTGAAAGTTTAATTGTATGAGATATGTATATGTTATTATGTGATAAGTCAGGTAATGCCTCGTAACCTGTTCCGGCGACGAACATGGGTTAGGGGTGTTACAATTTCTTTCTAATTTCATGCTAGCCGAATTTCATATAGCTTCATATCAGCTCATATTTTTATTTATTTCACACTTTTAACCACAACATTTCATATTTTCTCAATTTAATCCCTAATTGATATTTTTACTCAAAATCACTTTATAAAACATGCATATCAAACACCAAGCTTTCATATTTCATCATCAAACATTCAAAATTTCAAAATCATCAACAAACTCAAAAACTGGGGCACGAGCTAGCTAGTACTCGAAGCAATGATCACAAAAAAGTAAAAAACATCAAAAATCGAGCAAAATGGACTTACCTATTTAATCATGCAATGATCGAATGTTAAAAAGCTTCAATGGCTTCTTCTTCTTTGTTATGCGGTTGAAGAAAGATGAATGAAACCATATTTTTATGTTTTTGTTTTATTAATAATACATTAATACATAGTTTACATTTTTACCTTGGTTATTAAACCATTTAATCATCAAACATTAGGCCATTTATGTCCATTAACCTTATCAATGGTCTAATTATAACATAAGGACTTCACATTTAATAAGCCATAGCAAATAAATATATTTATCATATAGAATGCAACTATTTCATTTTACGCGATTTAGTCATTTTTTTTAAATTGAGCTATTAAACGATAAAATTAGCTCACTAAATTTTCACACATACAAATTCACATGTTGTAAACACGTAAAATAATATTAAAATAATTTTACGACCTCAGATTTGTGGTTCCGAAACCACTATTCTGATTTAGCTAAAACCAGGCTGTTACATTACCATATTTGGTGTGTGCTGATATGATAGAATGATGGAAAGTAAAGTTTGGTTGACATGTTTTTAAGTTGTCATTTGAGGTTCCCAATGGTATATCGGTTGTATGTGATGATATTACATGTTTTAAACTTGATCTTGGCTGATTTTGGATGTCTATTCATGACTTTGTTATATGCAAATTGTTGTGTTTAGATTGGTACCAAATTAGGTGAGAAATGTGGTTTGGAAAATGGCCTATTTTCATCCACACGGGCAGAGACACGAGCATGTGTCTCAGCCGTGTGTGACACACGGCCAGGTGACACAGCCGTGTGTCTCCTATATCTTCTTAAGAATACAAGTTAATATGCTCACACGGCCTAGCACACGGGCGTATGGCTTGGCCGTGTGACCCAAGTCAGTGAGTTACATGAGCACAGACACGGGTTAGGACACGACCGTGTGTTCTTATTTCGAATGTCCACACGGTCTAAAATACGAGCGTGTCTCACACGACCTGGCCACATGACCGTGTGACCCCTGCAGCTTTGAAAATTTTCAATGTTTTTCGAAAAAGTCTTTGAGTACTCGATTTAGTCCCAACTTGTTTCTAACGCATATTTTGGGCCTCGAGGGCTCGTATAAGGGACAATATGTTTGATTTCGATTGGTTTCTGACATGAATATTATATTATATGAAATGTTTGAAATGTTTGTTTATTTTATTTGTAAACTACGGTAATGCTCCGTAACTCTGTTCCGGCGATGGATACGGATTAGGGGTGTTACATTATTATTAAAGAAACGTCTTCCATTCTAGAATTTACACAAGTTTTAAGTCAAATATACTCTTAATTATCATTAAGGCTTACTACACACACTTTAATTAATCATATAATAATAGTTGTCCATACATGAGAGTCACTTAGCAAAATTTCAAAATTGACTATGTAGGTATCGGTACTAGACATGGGTATCGATATTTTCCATACACGGTATCGATACCGATTGAAAAATCTATACCAAAATAGTATTTTGTTTCTCGCATAAAAATAAGACACCAGAAGTTATCAGTACCTTTCAATATGTATTGGTAATTTTACCCCGAGTATCGTTACTCGTGATATGGTATCGATACAAATTTACAACATTTTAATAGATCCATTTTGAGTTGGAACATCCATTGATTTGTAGATTTCGTCTCAAAATTCAATATCCACCATTAAAGAACCATGTGTCCTTGGAAGAAGATGAAATTGATAAAAATCCTTTAATTGGCTCTCAAATCATGAAAAATTATTTTTAATCATCATAAAAACAAGTTTAGGATTGAAGATTACCTTTGATTCACTTTAAATTCATTGATTGAAAAATCTTAATTCAAGAAACTTGAGAAATTTCAGAATATTTTTGGCTACTTTTGAGAATAATTTCGAGTGAATTGAGAGAGTGTTTTGAGAAGAAAATTAGTTGGATCTATTATCTGATAATAGATCTTTAAAATCATGTAAAAAAAATTTTAAAGCTCTCTAATCTGATGTAAAATGTGTGAAAAGTGGGCTAGATACGTTAGTTTTAAAACTGAAACACCCACCAGAAATTTAATAATTGAGAAATTCGCCTAATAGCCACTCCCACATTTCTCTTACTTTATCATTTAATCCTTTCCCTCCAAAATTCTCAATTTTAAGGTTTATTTGCCATATAAATACTCTAAATTTTTCCTTGTTTTACAATTAAATCCTATTTAATTAATATTTAAATTTATTCAATTACCCCAATAAAATTTATTTTAAAATTCTTTTTCAACCCAAATTGATTATTTTCACTAATAATTATTTAAAATATTTAAAATTAATTTTTCAAAAATATATTTTTTTAAATTTTCCAGAGTATTGTTTAATCGATTTTAGATGAAACTAACCTCCTAAATTAAATTAAAAATTACTAAAAATCCTATAAATTTCTAGTTTCACACTTAAAACTCGAAAAATATACCCGAAACTACTAGACTCGGTCTAGGGATATTACTTGCCTAAGCTAAAAATAGAAAGCCACCAACTCCCTCCTCCTTCCTTCAAGGGCAGACCACATGGGGAGAGAAAATCAAGGCCCCCAAATCCTAGTTTTAGCTGCCCCTCGCTAGTATAAATAGACCTTCATTCTGACATTCATTCATCACTCAGTTGACTCATCCGTCTCTCTTCATTTCCTCTCCCATTTGTTATATTTTCTCTCTTTTCCCATTCCCTATATTTCTCCCTCTCGAAAGAGTGTTTTCAAGGTTTGAGAGAAGCCTTATTCGGCCACATTGAGTCCTTCTTGGCTTGGTTGTTCGGCAAGGAAGGAAGAGCAAAGGAAGGAGCAAGCGAGCTGTGCTTCAAAAACCTACCAAAAACAGCATGCAGTTTCTTCTTTCTTTTAAATCTTTTACTTTTTCTCAAATTCATGAACATGATTACAACTAAGTGTTTTGTTTTCAATAAAATCATGATTACTTAAATCTGTTGGTGTTAGAATGCTTTGATTTTCATAGTTTAGTTTATTTAATTACATTAAAGGTATTATGTGCTTTCAATCTATTTACTTATGCAAGTAAAATCATGACTATATTTCTTATGCATTATGTATGTAAAGTAATGATTGAATTAATTAATTAATCTAATCCAAGTTTTAATTAATTGAAAAAAATACTTGTATGGTATATGTTTAATCAATTAGGGATTAAATTTGTAATAACACCAAAACTATTATTACCTTACATAACCTTGTAAAATGTTTTGTTTATGAAATTACATGTTTATTACACATAGAAATATGCTAGATAGACTTAGTAATTAAATAAGTTTAACATTTTTATTCCATTAGATAAAGGTTAGTAAATGATCGACTTGCCACAAAATCTTCGTAACATCTTTTAACTGTGCTTAAATAAATCTAATTTAAGAAAGTAAATTATTCTAACACAAGCATGCTATTGTGATGATTCTTAAAAACTCACATATTTTTTGTCTTTATTTTATTTTTGCATGCTTGGGTAATTTTAGTTAATTAAATTAGTTAGTCAATCCACTCTTACTTGCTTGCATCATATTTTAATCTATATTATTTTCACCACAAATTTGTTTAAGTTTTAATTTTTCACTAAAAATTTCTTATACAGTCCATGTGGAGATAATATTCTATACTTATCATTTTATTACTTGTCAACGATTGTGTACACTTGCACATTTCGTCGAACCAACGCTGCATGCTGGTGTTGTGACACTACAATCATCCTTTGTATTCTTTGGCCTGAAATGGCACCCTGCACACTCAAGTAGCACGTTAGTCATTCTCGAGGCCCGAGTTGGCCTAATGGATTGTCAAAACAGTAGAAAATGCGTAAAAATGTTTATTTTACTAATAATTAAATCTAAACTATTGAAACGGAAAGTGCATTAAAATAACATAAAATGACTAGAAAATAAACTAATTAAGTATTGAAAGGTACCTATTTTGTCACATCGAATTGTGGCAAGCCAATTATCCTATAATAAACTATTTGTAATTAAAAATGCATATAAATTCATTAACAACATAATTAGTTAAAAAAATCATGCCTTTGAGAACATTGGCCTTGGCTTCGACCATCATTCCTACATATTTTTCAACATTTTGATTACCTTTTCTCCTTGAAGTCCATTTCGTTGCAGATTTTAGTTGATTAAGGACTAATTTGTAGATCTCTATATCGTTTGGCTTGCAATACTCCTCATTTAGGAGTGGTTCAAACTCATGTAGATAAATATGGAACCTAATTTCAAATTTGCTAACATTGTCAACATGTTGTATGCGACCAACATGAATCTTGGTGCATGCAGCAACCCTACACGAGCATAAGTAATGTTGCACCTAAAAAACGCCCACAATAACATCACCTCTCACTAAGACCGACTTTAAACCAACTTGGTGGCAACTCTCGTGCTAGTTAAACCAAGTTCTGAACCTTCCATACGTTATATGGGAGAAATCCTTAATAAGATTGGTCTTAGCTTTGTACGTATCCTTAATAAAAAAATGTCCTATGTCCATCATTGCAACTTGCTCCTTTACATCTATAAAAAGCTTGACCAACTTGAAGTACTTTGAATCAATTACATTAATACATATAACATGATTTTTTGTCATGAGGATAGCATTGGCCTCCATCATTAGATTAAGCTCATTTTTCCTTCAAGATTTATCCAGCTCATTTCTTCAAGTCTATCATTACATTAGTTAAAACAAAAATGGATATCAACGTAATTGGAGCCTAGTTAAAATGTACTTTTAATATATATATATATGTATGTATATATCCAAAAGTAAAATTATGAAAATATGTTTGATACTTATTCTTATAATTGAACATGAGAAATAAAATTAAAATAAAAAATTTTGCCTGTATGGAGTCAAACTAGTGTCATGGATTTGACATATAAAACTTGTTTAAATAAATAATATTTTAAATTTAAACGACTTCAAAACGTCAATTGAATTTAAAGTAAAAAATTAATGATTTTTTTTTTCAAATTTGTAAAATATTTTAATAAAAAGAATGAATATAAATTTTATTTTCTAAAAAATCAACTTCTAAATTTTCAACCAAAGACAAACCATTCTCTTTGTTTTTCTTACTTCTCACAAATTTTCATTTTTCAAATATCAATTTTATGTTTCAAACAACCATACTGTAGGACTTTCTTAAGTTAGTAAACAAAGTTATATAGTTAAAAAAAACATCACGATTTGGGCATCAAATAATTATAGTTTATTTTTTAAAAAATGTTTCTTTCAAAATATTATATTCTAAAAATTCATGAGTTTGAAAATGAAATCAATTTGCTTTTTAATAAAATAATGGTAATAACATGAACAGCTCAAATATTACTAAACAATGATAAAACCTAAACAAGATTTAAATTTTATTAAAATATGTCACTAATCCTCGTACACTTCGTAAATTTTATCTTTAAAATTTTAGTCCATTGATTTTTCAAATTTTAAAATTTAAATCCTTTAAAAATTATTTTGTTAAATTTAAATTTATTTTTTAATTACATTGCTATCAAGTGAATCCTTTTTCTTCTTCAAAATATAGCACCTGTCAATTTAACAACAAAATTTAATATTAACAATTGAATATAAATTTTAAAATCTAAATAGTAAAGGGAATAAATGCCTATAAATAAGATTAAATTTCAAATCATTGAAAAGTACAAAAAGTTATGATATTATTTTATACAATGCTTAAAACTACGGATAACTCCTTCTCAAAGGATAAATGCATTCGAACCTAAGTATCTTGTTCTAACAAAAATACCTATACCAATCTAGCTAAGAGCAAATAACTTACCATCACAAATGTCTTGTTTCCATCGTTACCCCGCACAATCTCAATGATAACGAGCTAAGAGCAATAACTTTATTAAAGCTGAAACAGTGGATCAAAATGACAGAAAGACGAATGCAAGAAATAGGTCAACATAAATTTTCACTGACAGCCAATCATGATGTACAAATATTCTATCATTCTTGGCTTAATCCTCAAACTTATTGAGAGTAGATGAACAATATTTTAACAGGAAATGGCCGGGGTGCATCATCAGCAAATAAAAATGGCAGCTTTTTATGGATGGAAAAATCATCAGACCATGTATGTCATACCTACCTGCAAGATATTCATGTGCGGTACGCTCATATTTGCGGCCCCGGCTCGACAGTTTCTCCTTAGGAATGCATAGAGGTAGTTTATGACGAGTTTCTTGAGGAAAAATGAGTTCTTTTTGGCTCTCACATCTCCATGTGCCAGGAAATATGTAAATCCAGAATCGATTGCTTCTCGCAATGCTGAAAGCTCATATTCCAAACTTGGATCTATTTCTGATGACATGATGCTAGAAGGCAACGCTGCTGAAGCAGCTTCTGAGTTGGATGTTTCTGCTTCTTCTGATCTCGTGTCAAGCATCAATGGGACTTTAAGCTCCTCATTACCAGCATCCCTGGTTCTGTAATCCCTTGAGCTCACCGAAACACTATCAAGATCCATGTCGTGCAAACCACTCTCCAAGGCAAGCTCTTGAGCTTCTTTTCGCAAGAAATTCTCGAGGCTTTGAACCAAAAGTTGCTCAAATGCATGATGATCCTCCTTTCGTATATCTTTGTAACCATATCTAGCAATACACCGAAACATATGGTAGTCTTTCGGGCAAACTCTTCGGAAAAGAAATCTCTCCTCCTGTGGGACCACAGGAATAGGGACGTATTTGATGCAAACAAACACAATAGTAGAATGGATGGCAGGCAGGCTAAGTAGAAACTGCCCGAATATCGAGGGAATGCCATGTACAAGCTCATTGTATAGCAAACCCATCCCCGGAGTTCTCACAGTCCCAAGTGTAGAGCCGAGTTCAAGCATGAAGTCCATGGATATTTTCTCTCTGACCTCACTCTGGTACTTCAACACACTGCCATAGTTCCAAATGTACATGACAGAGAGAAAGAAACTAGCAAAAACGAGTGGAAGCCAACCTCCCTCTAAGACTTTGGAAAGAACAGCAGAGAAGTAGATAAGCTCTATTGATCCAAATACAAGCGGAAAGCACAAAGCCATAAACAAATTGGTCTGCCATATTAAAAGCATTACAAGTGTCACCAATGTGGTCGTGACCAACATAACACCAACTTCAGCTATGCCTGCAAAAACAATTTAGATGGGCATCAGAGAAGCAACCATCATAAGATTAGACTAGAAGCTATTAGCTTTATGAGCTCCTTCCCTGTTCATGAACCATTATGATTTTTGGTGGAAAGTGCAGTATCAGTATTTCTACTCAATAGCATAACAAATAATACGATGTTTTAGAATCAATTAAGCATTAGATTTGACAAAATACTATACAGCGAAATATAACATTAGTGTTGGGATAGACAGCAATTAAATAAATAAAAACCAATAAGAATCCAAAACAAAGTGGGAGTTATTGCGCTATGATGACATGAGAAAGTATCAAGAGAGGAAAATAGCAACCATTTGTCACTGACCAATTATAAATCTTAAGTTCAACATTATAGAATTGGAATGTTTACACTAAAAAATCTGTAAATCAGAAACTATGCAAATATATGTGAAACACAATCAATCTATATTAGAGTAAAAACTCCGAAGCTGCATATATCATTAATAAAAGTAATAGTATATTTCCCGAGTCTACCAGAAAAGACACTTAAAGGGTACCCAAAGAGCATGTAAAACCAAGGGATCATTCTTAACATTGTAAAAAAACATTAAGAAAAGGAACTATCATTGTTTTGAATGAACCAAAAGGACACTTTCTGGGAATGAGAGGAGCAAAGAGGAGAGAAAGAGGGGTTGATGTAAGAGAAAATGCTAACCATATGCATTGGCGATATCAGTCGTGCTGCGGAAGATGGAAACAACAACTACACACATGATCATCAAAAACCAATTTATCACAGGGATATAAATTTGGCCCATCAGTTTCCTCGAGGTGTGAATTATCTTCATTCTTGGGAAGCAACCAAGAGCCATAGCCTGCTTGACACATGAAAATGTAGCAGATATCATTGCTTGGCTCGCAATCATAGCAGCAAGAGTAGCTATCACGAAAACTGGCCAGAAAAGGCTCTCTGTTTGTTCATAAGAAGCAAAATATAATGTGTCAAAACCAGCACCAAGCAAAAACCAAAATTTCCTGATTATAGTATTTGAAAAATAAATGAAATGGGCAAAGAAGATAAGCAGCACATCGGGCAACAGTAACCTGGAACAGAATCATAGAAAATTCTATCTGAAGACTCAGGGTATTTCATTAGATACGCAGCCTGGCCCATGTATGCGAGGAGAAGACAGGGAAACACTACAAAGGTAAAGGCAATCTGAAGAGGGAATACAAATTTGTTATAAGAGTCATTTAGTGAATGGGAAAGCCAAGGTCATTCTTCAAGAAAGTGCTAAGATGAATTAATAGAAGAGCCAACCTGTATGGCTGGTACAGAGAAATGCCCTAAATCGGCAAACATCGCTTCAGCTCCTGTAATAACAAATAAGCATGTTATGCTACTAAAAGAGGGTTGTACACTACAACTTCATATGGAGAAGTTGCTCACTCAAACATTAAAAAAAAGTATTGTGCAATATTTTTTTCAGGTTATAAAAATATATTCATATAAATCAACAAAATTTTAAGGGCTTCAAGAAAAGTATTTGCATGGTGATATTCTCTAGCATGTGCATCTTTGGCATTCCACTAGGGCATCATCAATATATATAATTTCATCTGCACTTGAAGCGCAATCAAGAGTTTTTGCAGATTTTCAACATTCAATTATTCATAACAACGTGAGACCTTTATGACAATAATCACTACTTCAATGCTAAAGGTCCAATATTTAAAAGCATACTGCACCTGTAATGCACAGAATGCAACCTCCAAGAGCAGACCATGCATCTTTGCTGTTCTTCTTGAAGAAAAAATAAATATAAGCTGGATTGACTGCCTTGATAACTGTAATATCATACTTCACTAGATTGTAAATTCCTATTGAACCCAGAGAGAAGAACCACAAAGCAAGTGCGGGAGCAAATGAGAAACCAACTTTACTGGTTCCAAACTGTTGTATGCTGAACAATGCCACAAGGATTACAATTGAAAAAACAACAACTGCAGCTGTGAACAAATAGATAAATGAAGGTAAACGTTAATGTTCATCAATGAAAAACCAAATTAGTTTATATGCTAAAGCTTGAACCATTATTTATTAGTTAAGAATTGCCTTGTATCATGTTGCACGTGTAATAAGAACCAGTATCCAGTGGGTAATACAATATTCAACCAAGTAGAAAGTCATTTAGAATCAAACCAAAGGCTCCTCAACTTCCCCCAACCATCAAGATGCTCCTTCAAATAAATATAAGAATACACACAAGTACCGTATGGAAGAGAAGAAAAAATGGAATCATATGATGGGTGCCTTATGCCTATTCTCCATCTACTAGAAATACTTTTTCAGTTCTTTCATAGAAGATGGCACTTAATGAATCATAAATATTTTATATGAAACCAAAGCAAATGAAAAGTACCCACATGTATCAAAGCCTTTTACTGCACCCTGAAGACCACTTACAGCAGACATAACTGCAATAGAAAGTTATTACAAAATCTAATATTAGTATTAGCTCAGGCAAGATGGTGAACATTGCTAACTTAGCAGCAGCTAAAATTAGGAGCACTACAGCAAGAAAAAGAAAAACACATACAAAAAATGCCAATCAACTCTATCAAGCAGAGAAAGTAACATCATTTCGCCAATTCAACTACCAAAGAACAAGAGCAAAAATTTGGTTTGCTGTTTGATAGGCAAGTGGAAATTAACTGAGACTTGCAAGTTTAAGACTTCAAGTTCCTTACCATGCTTAGGCTACCAAAATATCAAAGCCGTAGCTGCAGCTCTGTGACCTTACAGTGAGCAATTGCACGGTAAACACCAAACATATTTAAGTTAACTATTGGATATCAATGAAATGTCCTAGGGAACTTTACAATTCGTTTCAACAAAGATGCATAAGCAGAGTAGAACTTAACTACATTTAAACCCAGGCCAGGGAACCTTGTTCACAGAAAAGGTTGTAAAGTCTTTATCTTAAAATTCAACTTAAGCTTCAGATTCAGCACATTTCAAGTTTTGAGTATCCTCCAATAAAACTTGCAAGTAATTCATCTTGTCTATATAATTGCAGAGATTTGCAAACTGATTCTCCGTAAGGAATCCATTATGCTCCAATACTCACATTACATGGATGACCCTGCAAATGATGTCTACTAATGATAATAGAAGCTTGCTCTCTTCATAGCATATTAAAATTTTGAGGTCTGTCCCAACAACTGTCACACGGAACTAATGGACTGTATCAAATCTTCTTCATTTTCTAAGGTAGAATCTATTTAAGTTATTCAACTATGAGTTACAAAGCATTTTCTTGAATCACATGAATTAGAAGAAGCTGCCATACTTAAGACATCATGAATTCTAAATAGTTGTGAGACAAATTTTAATGCAACTAACAAAGACAACATTCAGGTTCAAAGAATCAAATACCAGTCACAGAAAAAGCAAAGACAGAAATTGCAATACTTGTTTAAAACTTGATTTTGTTAACTTAAATGGAAGATTGGTACACATCTATCTACCTGATATTGCGGGGGTCAGAATACCATCTCCTATGACCATGGAAGTTCCCATCAAGACCAATAGCAACAGGAGGGTCTTCAAGGATGATCTCCTTTCCAAAGTCTCTTTTATGCTTAAAGCCCTTTCTAACTCTGGAGTAGGCAGTTTGAGCCTAAAACTTGATATCTGTTCATCTGCCGGTTGACGATTTGGCAGCATGTTGACCTTCGCATACCTGCAAATCAGTGAGTACAATGCAAAGGTTCCCCCTACAATTGCATCAATTTATATGTTAACATGTAAATGATCTTCAAAATATCCAGTAAAAAGTAAGGAGAATAAGAGGATTACTATGAAAAGCCCTTACCCTCCCCATTATCATTGGCTTTAAGCACTACAAACACGTATTTTACCAAGGGGAGTAGAGCTATTGTATACATCACCAGTGATAAAGCACCCAAGATATCCACTTCTGATTCTATTTTGACTTTGCTGAAGACATCACTGAAAACATACAAAGGGCTTGTGCCCATGTCACCATACACAACCCCGAGTGTTTGAAAGGCCAATGCAAGAGTGTGCCAAGTGGATATGTCCTGATTGATTAAAGTACTACATTTTAGTAAGAGAATATAGTTGAGCTTAATGGAACTAAGTTCATTTGCAAAAATGACAGAACAATTCTTTTGAGTTATGGAAGACACGATAAGGTCCGTAGTTGACTTTCAATGACAGAAATACATGCATTCTCAGTATAAAAAGCTAATCAACAACGAAAGAAAAACAACTTGTATAATTTCCTAGCTATAGTCTGTTGGACCCTAATTATTTTCTCCTCTAGAAAGTACTAATTCCTCTACACCGTTGATCGAAAGACACTATTTTCTCTATATACCAACAACAAAAAACTTGCCCCAAATTTGTAGTCCATATAAAAGTCATAAATGAGCCAAGTTGAGCCAAATGAATATAACAGAAACTTGAGGACCCTTCAATCACAGCACTTGCTAGAGCAATGAGTCTAATGAATCTCTTCCCACTGCTGAACTCATTTATATATTCTCTTTTATCCTAAACTTCATTAGTGATTCAAACTTTAAAGAGTATATATCAGAAGTTGAAAAATAGAGCTGTTCCAAGAATGAACATTGAAGAGTAAAAGAAACAAAAAGCATTATCATATGCAAATATCTTCCCAAGTATAGAATCTTCATGAAATGGAGATAAAACAAATTCAATACCTTAGGGTGGTGACCATGAGCACCAGCAATCTCCATGGCTTCAACATCAAAGGAATCAACTCTCTTGGGCTTCTTAACCAGTCTCCTCCTCAAAGATCCATACCCTTCTTTGGCTTCGTTATCATCAAACATTGACAAAGGAGGTGACTCTGAGTCCACCTCACTACCATCCACCCACCTTGACTCGCTCACCCCTCCACCACTGAAAGTTCTACCCCTCAGTCTCACGCTGCTTCTCTCTTCAATCCAATCTTCTTCTTCCATATCCCCTTGAATACCCACTTCAAAAAGGGCCTCCTTGTCTGTAAAAAGACTCCCTTTTTTTCTGGAGGATAAGATAAGAAAAGCCTCAGCCAATCAAATCTTTGTGAAGAAAAAAAAGAAAGTACTACCCTTTTATGTCTAGTGCTTCTTCTTCAGTGTCAGGATTCAGTCTCCTGTTTTCTTCTAAGGTTGATAACTTGATATGGGGGTGTTGTTCAAACTGTTCCTGGTCTTAACTCCTTCAATGGGTCCCCTTCTGAACTTATTGCAGAGACCAGAGCAATTATTAGTTAGGATAGGACAGCAAAGGCTACTAAATATAATTTTTAAGAATAAAAGGATATACACGGGTAAGTTCAATGTTTTTTTTCTTTTTTTTTTTTGCCGGGGGATTATTTTTTCGTGGGAGTCTGACACACTGTAATTAAGGGATGCCAAGAATTTCAGACAAAAAAAAAAAAGAAGAATGTAACTGTTGAGTAGGATGATTATTACAAGTAATGTTAAGCGTTGCTGTCTTGGCTGGCTTTTGGTGACGATGAAAGGATTAAGGCAATCAACGACTCATTGTGTTATTTGTTTTATATTCTAAGTTTTGTGCTAAAAAAAAAAAGGTCATGTTCAAAATTCAATTTATTTCAATTTTAATTTAATCGCAGTGTTATGACGATAAACACAAAGAAACGACCTTCCAGTATAACCTATAAAAGGAATGCTATTGGCGGATAATTGCAGCAATGGTGGGACAAAGATAAATTTATGTTTCCTTCCTTCCTCCACATATTACATCTTAAACTAATGCTTCATTTGAACGAGGGTGGGATACATTTCGATAATATTAAAATAGTGATAGCAGTAAAATTAATTAATCTAAAGACGAAATTAGATATTATAATAATAAGATTGAAATCAATTAATCACAATTGTAACAATGATGTGAGAAAAAAATAATTAGTAAAAATTTAGCAAATAATAATAATAATTAGTAAGGATATTAAATGAAAACATGTATATTAATATAAATAATAAATTATTCTTCTGTCCAAATTAGAGATTTGTTTGATCAACTTGAAAGTTTTCAAAAGATTATTTGATAAAATTGTTTTGTATTTTATTAACTGAAGTATTGAATTCAAATAGAGGAAATAGTCATAACCTAACTGGTAAAATAATTCCCTTATACTAATAAGCTACTACAAAACAAAATAAAATATCCCTAAAAAATCTCAATTGATTTATTCTATCTACCTAAATAAATTTAAAAAATATCCCCAAAATATATGGAGTTTCACGTATTTCAACACTCTCCATCGAGTTGGTGCATATATATCAATCATGCCTCACTTGCTTATAAGAAAATCAAAACTTGTCTTAGAGAGCCCTTTGGTGAGTATGTCAGCAATCTGTAGTTTTGAAGGAACAAACAACATGCACACTTAGCCTTCTTCAATCTTCTCCTTGATAAAGTGTCTATCAATCTCAACATTAGTTCTGTCATGTTGGACTGGATTGTGAGTAATACTAATGGCAATTTTGCTATCACAGTACAACTTCATTAATAAAGTTATTGGTTTCCTCAACTCTTCCATAATTCTTGTTAACCACATCATTTCACAAATTCCTTGAGCCATTGATCTAAACTTAGCCTCTGCACTACTTCTTGCTACAACACTTTGTTTTTTGCTTCGCCAAGTCACAAGGTTTTCCAAACAAATGTACAGTATCCTGATGTAGATCTTCTATCTGTTATTGAGCCTGCCCAGTCTGCATCTGTCAATTCTTCTTTGTTCGGATTTCTTGAAGAATAGGCCCTTAACAGGTAAACTCTTCAAGTATCTTAGAATCCAAAACACTCCTTCTTCATATTCCTCCACTGGGGAGTGCATAAATTGACTCACTAAGTTTACTGCAAAAGCTATGTTTGGCCTTGTATGTGATAAGTAAATTAACTTACCAACTAATCTCTAATACTGTCCTTTATCAACTAATCATCTTTTTTTATTTTTGAATTTTACATTTGGATCAATTGGTATGTCAGCTAGGCAGCAACCACTCATCCCAGCCTCTTTTAAAATATCAATCACATATTTTTTCTAAGAAACCACAAGATCCTTCTTTGATCGAGCAACTTCCATTCCAACACATTTTGTTTTAGCAATTGGAATATCTAGATCAGAAAATTCATTGGTTGGATTATGAGTTTTACTTGGACTTTTGGCAAGATCTTGCAGGTTGGATTCTTGGTGATGAATCTGGTGGATTCCACTTTCTTGATTTCGATTTCTTTCTTGAGTAAACCAATAACTCATTTATTTGTTCTCTATTCTCATGATCAGACTCTACACCTTCATACTTCTTTTTATTAACAACATTAACATCATTAATTTCTGTGTTGATCATAAATTCACCTTCCCCATTATTAGAATCTATATGTTGTATATTTTAGTCTTTTCTTGATCAATTATTGAATCTTCCTTACTATAATTCCCTCCCCAAAGATTAGAATCAAAGTAAGATTATGTTTCAACAAATATGGCATCCATGGTAGAATAATCTTCCTATCAATTGGATCATAACATTTGTAATCCTTTTTATTAGAAGCATATCCAACAAAGACACATTTTTTACTCTAGGATCTAGTTTACCTTGGTTGTGAAGATGAACAAAAACACTAAACCCAAAAACTCAGAGGGATAATTCTGTGATCAATTTAGAGTTAGGAAAGTTATCTTTAAAAAGACTAAAAGGAGTTCAATAGTTTAGAGTTTTATTGGGCATTCTATTAATAAGATACATAGCTATTAACAAGGCTTCGCCCCAAAGATAACGTGGTACCTGACTAGTGAACATCAAGGCTCTAGTTACTTCCAAAATATGACAGTTTTTTCTTTCTGTAATCCAATTTTGTTGTGGTGTATATGTACAACAGCTTTGGTAGACCATTCCATGTTTGGTTAAGAAAACGTCTAATTGGTCACTAAAAAATTCCCCACCATTGTCATTCCGAAATACTTCAATTTTCACACCCAATTGTGTTTTCACCATAGCATAAAAAGACTAAAACACATTTTTAACTTCAAACTTATCTTTAATAAAAACACCAAACAAACGAGAGTATGATCATCAATTAATGTGACAAACCAACATTGTCTTGAAAAAGTTGAGACTCTCAAAGGTCCCCAAACATCACTATGAATTAACAAAAAAGGTTTGGGAGCTTTATATTTTTGAGGTGGAAAGAATGACCGATGATGTTTAGCCAATTCACAAAATTCACAGTGATATAAAGAATGACTTTTATTTTTAAATAGATCAAGTAACAAATATCTTAAATAGTAAAAATTAGGGTGTCCAAGCCTATAATTCCAAATCATAAACTTATCAAAACTAGAAACAGAGTTTAAACGTAGAATAGTTGTTAGTCGATGTAGATGGTCGTCATCAAGAAAGTAAATTCCACCAGATTCTTTAGCATTGCCAATTATCCTTCTTGAGATCATGTCCTAAAATTTACACATAAAGAAGTCAAATATAACATGACAATTTAAGGATTGGGATAATTTACTAACCGATATAAGACTACAAGCTAGATTTGGCACATGTAAAACGTCATGTAAAACTAAGGAAGGTGAAATTTTAATACTGTCTTTCTCGGCTATTGTCGAGAATGACCCATCTGCTACTTTGATCTTTCTGTTTCCTACACAAGGTATGTAATTTGAGAAAAGAAAATGACTACTAGTCATGTGATCACTAGCTCTAAAATCAACGATCTATGTGTTTTTTTACAAGGCTTGACACTGAAAAATATATAAAAATCAGTACCTGATTGGGCAAAGGAGGAAGAAGGATTATTGGATGAGTTAGGGATAGAAGAATTCATTTGAAACTATGGTGATTGAAAAAGCTTGTGTAGATGCTCCAATTGTTCCTTAGTGAATGGAGACCCTTCCAAAGAACTTTGTTGCTCAGGATTTTCATTAGTCGTTTGGAAAGCTCTATTATCCCCTGATTGTGAACCACGACTATTGCCACTATTTTTTTCCCATTCGTTAGTTTTCTGTTGAGCTTTCAACACGTTTCTCAAGTGTGCCAATATTTTTTACAGTGGTTACACCAAGGTTTTTTTTCTTTTTTCACTATCATCATTATTTTTAACAGTTACAAGAGTAGAATTATCATCATTAGCTTCAAATCCTAGCATTTACATTACTTTTCTCCTTGGCTCCTCTCTTCTAACCTCAAAAAAAAATCTCATGGAGTGTTGGAAATGATTTTTTTCCTAGGATCCGAGATCTCACTTCATCAAATTTTTTATTTAAACCAGCTAGAAATAAATAAGCTTGCTCATTCTCTTCTTTTTTCATAGTTTTTATACTATCTATGGGACACTCTCATTCATCATTATAACATTGATCTAGTTTTTACCAAAAAGATATCATCTCGTTATAATAAAAAGTAACTTCTTTTTCCCCTTATCTAGCCTTCCAGAGTTTTATTTTTAACTCAAAAATCTGTGAAGCATTTTCTAAATTTGAATAGGTATCTTTCATAATGTCCCAAACATCATTAATAGTCGGGAGAAAAAGAAAAGGTTTACCTATGGATGCTTCCATGGAATTAATAAGCCACACAATTATCATAGAATTTTCTGACCTCCACTTGTTCATCTTTGGATCACCCACCTCTAGTTTTCTGACTTCTTCAGTTAAATGACCTAGCTTGTCGAGCCTATCAATTGCTAACTTTACGGGCTGTGATCATTTGAGATAATTCTTGTCATTTAACTTGTGAGATGTCAGCTAAAAGGAGAGGTGAGATGCCTTTGTCCCTTGAGTCACTGCACTCTCGATAATTGCTTCAATGGCAGAACTTTCTACCTTCGTTTGATTGCTGGATCTCTTATCTCCAGTGAAGGCTATTTTAACTATGATGTTACTTGAGATTTAACCTAGCTCAAATGCCATGAAAGTTTTCAAGAGAGTGTTTAATAAAACTGTTCTGTATTTTATTAAAATGAATAATTGAATTTAAATAGAGGAAAGAGTCATAACCTAACCAAGAAAATAATTTCCTTATTCTAATAAACTACTAAAAGATAAAATAAAATATTCCTAAAAAAACTCAATTAATTTAGTCTAAGATTTATTTACCTAAATAACTTTAAAAAATATCCCCAAAATATATGGGGTTTTACGTATTTCAACACAAATGTGTAGGGCTACAATTTTCTCTAAGATTAATCTATGATATGGATATTATCAAGTGAATATTATGAGTGATGATGTCTCTAATACTGCATTTCGATCAAGGTGTGGCCACTATGAATTCTTGGTGGTGCCCTTTGTTTCACAAATGTGCCTACAGTGTTTATGGACTTGATAAATAGAGTATTTCAATCATATTTGGATCAGTTTGTGGTGTTTTTTATTGATGATATATTGATTTACTCTAAGAATGAAGTTGATCGTGAGGAACATTGAGAATTGTGATGAGAACATTATATGAAAATTAGTTATATGCCAAGTTCAGTAAGTGTGAATTTTGGTTGAGAGAAGTACATTTTATAGGTCATGTGATCTCTGTTGAAGATATTAAAGTAGATCCTAATAAGGTGAAAGTAGTACTTGAATGGAATCTACCCAAAAATGTCACTAAAGTTTGCAGCTTTTTAGGGCTAGCAGATTATTACAAAAGGTTTGTGAAAGTCTTTTCAATGTTGCCAACTCCTCTCACTAGACTTGTAACACCCCTAACCCGTATCCATCACTGGAATAGGGTTTTAGAGCATTACCGGACATATCAATTAAACAATCATACAATTCTCACACGGCCAAAGACACGCCCGTGTCACAGGCTGTGTGGACATTAGAAATGGGATCTCATGGTCGTGTCCCAACCCGTGTGCTACCCCATGTAACTCACTGACTTGGGTCACATGGCCAATCACACGCTCATGCGACTAGCCCATGTACCCTTCAAAATGGCCTCACATGCCCGTGTGTCAGGCCGTGTGCCAGGCCATGTAAAAACTGGAGGGTATACTGACTTGTGCCACACGACCAAGTCACACACCCATGGCTGGGCCGTGTAGAGCTATTGAATTGGTTTCTAAATAAGTACTAGAGGACACACGGCCGTGTCACCTAGGCGTGTGTGACACACGGCTGAGACACATGCCCGTGTCTCTGCCCGTGTGGACAAAAATAGGTTATGTTTCAAGCCACATTTCTCACCCAAAGTGTTGTAAACCTAGGTTCAACAATGCATAAACAACATGTAACACCCCTCACCCATATTCAACTCCGAAATAGGGTTTCGGAGCATTACCGAACTTATAATACATATAAACATACTTTTCTCATACATTCATTCATTTTATACAATCATCATTCAAATTCAATCTATTTATCCCTTATACGAGCCTACGAGGCCTTAAACATGCTTTGGGAGTGGTTCGGGACTAAACCAATAACTTATGAAACTTTTATGAAACTTTGAAAAATTTCTCAAAACAGTGGACACACGCTTGTGTGGCCAAGTCGTGTGTTTCACACGGCCACCAGACACGCCTGTGTCACAGGCCGTGTGGATATTCGAAATGAAAGCACATGGTTGTGTCTCATCCCGTGTCCGACCCCGTATAACTCTCTAACTTGGATCACACGGCCAACATACATGCCCGTGTGGCTAGCCCGTGTGCCTTAAAAATGGCCATGCACACTTGTGTGCCAGGCCGTGTTCTAGGTCGTGCCAAACCTATAGGGTATACTGACTTATGCCACACGACCAAGTCACATGCCCCGTGTGAGGCTGTGTGGAGCATACTGACTTGTTTTCAAATTCAACACCAGGGGACACACAGCTGTGTAACATAACCATGTGTCACACACGGCTAAGACACACATCCGTGTGGACAAAAATAGGCCATTTTGCCACCCATTTTGCTCATACCTAAACAAGCTCAAATGATATCATTTTATGGCACAAATATGCAACAAAATACCATCAACCAATGTTCAAGACATACTCATTCTTTACCTTCAATGCAATTTACAAATATGCTAAAATTTTGACATCTAAATTCATACCTAATTCACATATTCAATTCAATCAACTAAACCATTCCATACATACATTATCAAGCACCAATTCACAAGTACATAACTTCCCAAATTATCAACTTCAATCACACAATATAAGTCAATTACCAAACTCAAAATAGAACCATTTGCAGATATATAAACATCATCAAGTTCATCATCTTATGCCAACTCAAATGGCCAAAAACATGTCCATCAAACATACCAAAATGACACAAGTCTATACATGCCATATACCATATATACACACTTCAAAAGTACCAAAATAGATGTCCAATAGTGTGATGAAGTCTCTGACGATCCACGGATCCAAGCTAGCTTCATAAAACTATAAAACATTGAAAATTAAACAAAGTAAGCTATAAAACTTAGTAAGTCCGTATGTAAATATGAAATAATCACAACATTTATTAACATTTCAAAATGGATAACATAATTAACATTTAAAGCATTAAACAATAAGCTAACATAAAGTTTATCCATGTCATAACTCAGAAGTTTTCAATTTCTTCTAACTCGTTCCTTGAATTAATTTTCCGTACATACTTGTACCAATACTTATCTATTTCTCGACAATTCTCTTATCAAACCACTCCGGCTTATAAATGTTTACAATACAAATACTTTGATTTTTCTGATGCCATAGTCCAACTATGGTCTTACACATACATTGCCAAGGCCCTGCCGTGGTCTTACATTCACATGCCATAACCCGGTTATGGTCTTATTATCCAATTTGTCATAGCCCAGCTATGGTCTTAGTCAACAATTCGTCCACTTAAACCGTACATTTAAATTAAGTTCTACACATTTAACCATAGGAGAAATACAATCTCAATACCATCCATCCATTTAATAAATACACATTTAAGTTCAAATATACGAACTTACCTCGTGTATGGAAATGACGAAACCGACCGACTATTCAATTGCTTTGCTTTTTCCCATATCTAAGTCTGAATTCTTCTTTTCTTGATCTATAAGTCATCAAAATCAACTTATTTATTCTTCTATTTATTCAATTCAATCCAAGACACACATTAGGGCTATTTTACATATTTGTCCCTAAACTTTCACATTTTTTTCAATTTAGTCCTTATTTCACAAAATCACAAATTATGAAATTCAAGACTAACCCAAGCTAGCCGAATTGCCATTATACCCCTAGCATCCCATATTTTTCATTTATTTCACATTTTAACCACTAACTTTACACATTTCTCAATTTAATCCCTATTTTGCATTTTCACTAAAAAGCACTTTACAAAACTTGTTTAACTAACGTCAAATATTCATAATCTATCGTTAAACATCAAACTACTCATATATTCATCAATGGCAACATTCAAAATCTTTAAAAATTTTGCAAATTAGTCCCTGGGCTAGCTAGTACTAGATGCAACGATCACAAAAACATAGAAATTATTAAAAATCGAGCAAAAACGAACTTACAATTAAATCATGAAGTGGCCGAATATCACAAACCTTAAAATCGTTTTCTTCCTCTCCCAAATTAGGTAATTGAAAGAAAGATGGACAACATTTTTATTTTTGTTTTGTTTTAATTAACCTTTATTAACTAATTTACTAAACTAACCTTATTAATGTAACTTAAAAAATCATTTAATGGTTGTCCAAAATTGTCCACTCATCTTTCTAATGGTTTAATTACCATTTAAGGCCACCAAATTTAAACACCAAATTTATTTGACACCTTTAGCTAATAGAACAACACTATTGCATTTTATGCGATTTAGTCATTTTACTCAAATTGAGCAATTAAACGATAAAATTTCTTAACGAAATTTTCACACCAACATGATATCATACTGTAAATATTAAAATAATAATAAAATAATTATTTTGACTTTGGATTTATGGTTCTGAAACCATTGTTTCGATTTGACCAAAAACGAGCTGTTACATAATCAATGCATAAATAGGCACTTATAAACAACCAATTTCAAGCCAAAATCATATACTACCAATACCAGCAACCAAAATGCTCATAAGGATCCCAAATAGCCATTCAAAATCATACCAATTTCACATCTAAAAATCACCTAAATAATCAAACTTACCTATTAGACTTTGTGCCTAAATCAACAAACATACCACATTCTCAAATTCAATCAATTTGTGCTTAAAATACCAATTCACAACAAGGCATTCACATAGCAATTATAAACCAAATATCAAAGGCCATTTACACATATATATACAACCAAGTATACGAAAATAATCCAAATCACATGGCTATCCACAAAACCAAACTATACATCATTTACAAGCCAAGTCAATTGGCTATATACATTACACACATATAGGCCATATTAACCACAACACCTATACATGCCATATAACCAAGTACACAAGTTCAAAAGTACCAAAACAATGGTTGGTTAGTGTGATGAGATCTCCGATAACTCTCAATCCGAACACGCTTCATAATCACTATAAAACACGGAAAAGTAAACAGAGTAAGTTATAAAGCTTAGTAAGCTCGTATGGTTAATAAGCATAACTTACCATTCATTTGCAATTTAAGTAATATAAACATAATGTACTACAACTCAACTTAATCACAAGGCTAACATATATTCATCCACACGTAAATCATGAAACTCACAAATTTCATGGATTCAAGGCATATATGGCTTACGTACATACCTGCACTGATACGTATCAATCTTTTGCCCTTTTATATAATCAATATACCTGTTGAACCATTTGAAATAATATCAGATACTCGAAAATCTCACACATCACGTGCTAATACATGGTCAAAACCATCTCAATCTCATATATCATATAATGCTCACTCCCGAGCTATCACCGGGTCTGCTCAAACAATCTGACGGTCAAGACATAACTACACAGTGCTGCTCACACAAGCTGATGAGTAACCGCAACACATGCCAGAAAACTCAGCCAGAGTAGAACGTACGGACCAGCACCCAAAACATAATAACCCCTAATGACATGTCATTTGTATCCTATCTATTCCTAAGGTTCAACCAGGATTTCACACATCGCCAATTCTTCGTCGAACATTTTTGTAAATTCGTATTCATCAATAATGCAATTATAAAGCATTTAAAGCACAATTATATTAATGCTTATTAACATACGAAATTACCTCGAATTTATATGGAGAGAATCGAGCTATCAATCAACTATTTTGTTTTTCTCCTGATCTAATTCTGAACGTTGCTTTTCTTGATCTATATATAATCAAATTTAACTTATTCAAAATACATTCTATTCAATTTAATATAAAATTTATGTTTTGGAAAAATTACACTTTTACCCCTTAAATTTTGAATTCTTTATAATTTAGTCCTTAGCTCACAAATGTACAAATTCATGCAATTTAACCCACACCCATGCTAGTTGAATTACATATATCCATAGCAGCCCAAAATTTTCATTATTTCACACATTTCACCATGAATTTTACACATTTTACAAATAAATCCCTAATTTGCAATTTTAACCAAAATCATTTAACAAATGTTGTTTATTTAACAATAACTATCCATTTTCCATCATCAAACATAAAAATACATACACATTCATCAATGGTAAAACCCTAGACTGTTAACATTTTTGCAAATTAGTCCCTAGGCTAGCTAGATTAAGCTACCACAACTCCAAAAACATAAAAAACATTAAAAACCGAGTCAAAAATCACTTACATGCAAGGATTCTTCTAGCTAAAATTTCCAAGCTCCCAAACTGTAACACCTCTAACCGTGTATGTCGTCAGAACAGGGTTATAGAGTATTACTGGAACTTTCAGAACTTTTACAGATAAATCATGTCATTCACTGTTTATTTTTCTGAAATTATTCATATACATCAAGTAAATATAGATGAGCTCATCATACAATATTCCTTCAAGACATTATTCATTTCATCCCATAATTCTCTTATCATGCCAAGAGTTTTGTCCGTTGAATCATTGAAATTCCGATGGATACTCAAGTAGTACACTTGAGGTGTACGATTCAATAACTCGTCAACTCTTATTCAAGAGTACCAATTAGGGCACTTAATCAACGAACACACTCTCGAGCCACATATCGTATTATAGGATTACCAGTCCAAGCTAAATCCTTTATGTAACATATGCTCAAAAGAGCTTAATTAGGATTATCAGTCCAGGCTAAATCCTAATTGTAACATATGCTTGAGAGGGATTATATCATAATTAACCGTCCAGGCTAAATCCTTTCCATAACGAGGTCAATAGGATTACTCATCCGAGCTAAATCCCATCAGTAAAAAATGCAGGATCTCATTCATTTCGGGAAAGCACATATATTAATCAAAATTCAATATTCAAACGAGACTTTACCTTTTTTCCAACATTTTCGAACATGTAATCAGTTCACACATTTGTAATATTCACATAAATATAAATCATATTGCATACAATCATAACATTCAAGTTAACATATTTACATGCTCGATTAAGTTACATGAACTTACCTTGACACTTGTTCGCATAAATAATCTACTAATCCGAAACCTTTCATTTTCCTCGATCTAACCTTAAATTTTTGTTGCCCGGATCTATATAAATAACTTTAATCATCAATTTCACACATTTCATATTCATTTGGACTCAATTTACATCCTAGGAAAAATTACCATTTTGCCCCTAACTTTTCCATAAATTTCAATTTTGTCTCTAGGCTCGGAAAATGAAATTCATGCAATTTACTCCCTATTCCAAGCCTAACTGAAATTTCAACATAAAATTTACATCACATATTTTCTATAAATTTTAGAATTTTCATCAATTTTCACAATTTTACATTTTAGTCCCTAAATCATGTTTTCATCAAAAATCACTTTATAAAAGTTGTTTATCTATCAACAACCTTTCATTTTCTACCATAAATTTTAAATTTTCAGCATGTTCATCCATAACCTGATTTCTGTACCTTGATAACTTTTCAAATTGATCCTCCAAATAGATAGATTAAGCTATCTCGGTTTCAAAAATATCAAAATTACTAAAACAGGACAAGAAAACTTACACAATTAAGCATGAAGGTTTCTTCTCTCTCTCCTAGGGTTTCCATAGAATTTTGGGAAGATTATGAGAAAATAAGATGATAATTCTTTTATCATCTTTTAATTAATTAAGTTAAGTCAATTTCCAATTTAGTCCTTACCCTTTTTCTAAATTTCCATGGATGATCACCAAAATATATACATTCTTTTCTTCAATGGTCTAATTACCATATAAGGACCTCAAGTTTTAAATTCCATAGCTATTAAATCCTTATAGCTACTAGAATTCAACTTTTGTATTTTATGCGATTTAGTCTTTTCCCTAATTAAGCACATAATCGATAAAATTTTCTAATCAAAATTTTCACATGACATTTCTAACATATTAGGGACCATGGAATAAAATTAAAATAAATTTTATTTTTGAATCGAATTTGTGGTCCCGAAACCACTGTTCCGATTTCACTAAAATTGGGCTGTTACACTAACCCTATTTTCCTTTGTATTTTCAGTTATGAAGATGAACCAAAAAAAAGATGTTTTGTTGTTATTATTTTTACTTCACTTATTTACCAATTTACTTAATTAACCTTATAAATTAACCTTTAAAATCATATGTTTAATGTCCATAATTGTCCACTCATGCTATTAATGGTTTAATTACAATATAAACCCTCCAATCATTTAATTTCATAGCTATTAAATCCCTTTAGCTTATAGAACTCTAGTTGTGCACCTTTTGCAATTTAGTCCTTTATATCGAATTAAGCATGCAAACGTTAAAAATTCTTAATGAAATTTTTATACAATCATACTATGATTCTGTAGACCTCAAAATAATAATAAAATAAATATTTTGACCTTAGATTTTATAAAAAAAATCACCTTGGAAAAGTAAATGTTGTGGCTGACGCTATGAATAGAAAAACATTAGCAGTATTAACATCACTACTAGCAAAAGTGAGTATGGTTGATGATGGATCATTATTGGCACAGTTAACTAGTAAGCTAACTTTTCTCTCTCAAATTCTGGAATAGTATATGAAGGATGCACAATGTGATATGAATAAGCAAATATGATTCTAGTAATGCAACAAATTTTGGTCTCGGTAAAAATGGTGAACTGCAATTCATGGGAAGAATGTATGTACCAATTAGAAATGGATTAAGAAAAGAATTGCTAAGGGAAGTTTATCGGGGACCCTTTTCACTCCATCTAAGGAGTATCAAGATGTATAAAGATTTGAAAAGCTTACACTAGTGGCCTGGAATAAAGAGGGAAATCACAGAATACGTTTCAACCTGTTTGACTTGCCAAAGAGTTAAAGCAAAACATCAAGCTCCCTCGGGTAAGTTGTATCCTTTGGAGATATCAGAATGGAAATGGGATAGAATTACCATGAATTTTGTGTTAGAGATACCTCTCAGTCCTTCAAAGAAGAATTCAATTTGGGTGATAGTAGATCGGCTTACTAAGTTGTCTCATTTCTGCCAGTGCACACTACTTATCCTCTAGAAAGGTTAGCTAAGCTCTATGTTTCTAAGATAGCGCACCTGCATGGAATCTCATCTTCCATAGTTTGAAACATAGACTCAATTTTTACTTCAATATTTTGGAAACAATTACAGGGATCATTGGGAACAAGTTGCGATTCAGTACTACATTCCACCCTCAGACAGATGGTCAGTGTGAAAGAGTTATTCAAGTTCTAAAAGATAAGTTAAAAGGTTGTGTAATTAACTTTGGGATAATTTGGGAAAAATATCTTCCTTTGGTTGATTCTGTGTATAATAATAGTTATCATGCTAATATGAAAATGTCTCCATTTAAAGCTCTGTATGGTAAAAGTTGCAGAACACCTATTTGTTTGATGGAGCTTAATGAAAGAAAATTAGTGGGTCCTAAGCTAGTGCATGAAACAAAAGAAAAATGTTATGTCATTTGTAGTCATCTAAAAGCTACACAGGATCATCAAAAAGCCTATGCTGATCTGAAGAGGAAAGAGATTTCTTTTGAAATTGGTGATAAAGTGTTCTTAAAAGTCTCTCATTGGAAGGAGATTATAAGATTTGGTCAAAAAGGAAAGTTGATTCCAAGATTTGTGGGGCTATATAAAGTTTTAGAGTAAGTTGGACTAGTGACTTATAGACTGGCTTTATCTCTAGAGTTGTCAAAGATTCACAATGTGTTTCATGTGTCTATGCCGAGAAGATATAAATAAAATCCAGACCATGTTGTGGAGATTGAAGAGTTAGATGTAGAACCAAATCTGTCTTATGAAAAAGAGCCCATTTGTATCTTAGCAAGAGAGGTGAAAGAGCTTAGAAATAAGAGAATTTCTTTGGTGAAAGTATTATAGAGAAATCATAATACATAAGAGGCTATTTGGGAAAGAGAAAATTTAATGAAAGAGCAATATCCTCGGCTATTCACAGTTATGATTTTCGAGGATGAAATTTTTTAAGTGGGGGAGAATCGTAATAGCTTGCTCGGTAAAGTTTCTATTTCTAGTTACTGTTTGACATATAATTGGTAAAATAAAGATAGGTATGAGTAAGTAAAATGTTTGTCTTGACTAAATATAGAATTATGTGTATTGCGCCATTTAAAAAACTCTTAGTTTTGGTGAGTTCTGTGGTTTTGCGGACTTTTCTGTTAAGTATCTGCCCAACCCAAATGCTTTGGGCGAACTTGTTAAGTTCGCAGCTATTTAGATTTATTTATTATTTAAGTATGATAATTTGGTTAGTTAAGTTAAGATTTAGTTAGAACAAAACTAGACTATTGTGGATGATAAGACTTAAATTATGTTAAGTGCACTTAATCAAGAGAATCAAGAGTGTTAGTGGAATTATTTATTTTTCCATTAATCATTGTCTCTATGCTTAAGTATATAAGGATAGCGGTGGTATTTTTGAACATCTTTATATTTTATTCTTATTTTTTTGATTTCCTTTGAAACTTTCTGAAAACCTAAGTTCAGAAAATCTTTTCTGTAATGACCCAATTTTCACAGGCACCGGAAAAGTGAGTTTAGGGCTTCCGTCTTAGGAAAATGAGTTTGTATATATATTTATGAAGTTAGTTGTGAGTTGAATTAGTTTTTAATTAGGTGAATTTATTTTTAATTAGAAGTAATTAGTAGAAAGGACTAAATTGAATAGAGCATAAAACCTTGATCATAGAATAGAGAAAGGATAAAGGATTAAATTAGTATTTAAACTAAATTAGTGACATGTGTAAGTTAGAAAATAAATACATGTGTATTTAAATTATTAGTACAAATGTATAGTAGTGAATTATTATATGTATACATGTGTCTATGAATACACATGTAGTATTTTTAATTGTATTAATTAGATATTTTTTAGTTAATTATTAATTAAGTAAATGAAAAAAATAAAACAAAAACAAAAAAAAAGAAGGTGCAGAGAAGTCACGAAAATTTGGGGAAAGAAAGAATAAAAGAAAAGAAAAAAGAGAAATTAGGGTTTGGAATAGAGCTGATCATGGGCTGGGCGGCCCGGCCAGGCCCGAAGGTCCGCCTGAAAAATGGGAGGGTTTGGGTAAAAATATAGGCAAAAAAACGATGCCCGTTTAGAAAATGGGCTGGGCTTCGGGTAAGAGTTTTTTGGCTCGGGCCCGGCCCAAATTATATATTAATATATTTTTTATTTTATTTTTAATCATTTTAAATTTTTAATATAACTTTTTTTTATTATATTGTCAATTTGTGTATTGTTTTAAGAATTGTTTTAGTATTATTTTTATTTGTCTTAATATTTATTTTTATGTTTTTAAATATATTTGATTTATTATATTTTTAAAATTTTTTATTTAATGAAATAAGAAAAAAAATTAATATGGGTGGGGCCGGGTCGAGCTCGGGCTTAGTAATTTTATTTCGGGCCGGGCTTGGACATATTTTTAGGCCCATATTTCTGGTCGGGCCAGGCCCGGGCCTAGTAGACGGGCCTAAATTTTTATCTAGGCCCGGCCCAGCCCGGCCCATGATCACCTCTAGTTTGGAAGCTTGAAAGTTAAATTGGTAAGTCAATTAAGTCATTTTTTAGTGATTTTGATGTTTTTGAAGTTTTAGAGTTGAATACTTTTGAATTTGTGTGAAAATATTGAAAGATGATAGACTTTTAAGTAGGGTTTATCTTGAATTAATGATGAAATTGGGGGTTTAATTGATAAAATTTGATGGTTATATTAAATTCTTGATGGAAATTGAATAAGAAAATAATATGAATTATAAAAAGGAAGTAGATGAAAATAGTTAGGACAAATTTAGGATTTAGGTTAAAGTTGCATGGAAAGTTATTATTTTCTATAAAATATGTGTGTTATTAATTAATTATAATTATGCTAATTTTCGTAGCAAACAAATAAACCGAGACGTTGAATGCGAAGGGAAAGGAAAAAGTGATCGAGGAGTAGCTCGAGAAAATATCGGTTTGTATTACCTTAATTCAAGTTATTTATTATTAAATGTTTAATTTCAATATATGTGCATGAAAAATAAAATTGAGGTAAGTAGTGATATTTGAATTGAATGAGAATTGGAATTGATTGATGAATTGTATAATGATTTGTGATTGAATTGTCATTGCGATTGATTTGAGTTCAAATGATTATCATCAACTGAAAGTGAAAGTGATATGAATATGTGATTCTGATACCCTATTAACTAGTCGGGCTAGGGTGGATATAGTTGGCATGCCATAAGATAGGAAGAGTTCAGGGATTCTTCGACCTCGAGTCGATGAGACACTTGGTGTGTCATATTTGCTTCGGATAGATTCGATAAGGCATTGGTAGCCACTTTGCTTCGGCTTAGCCGACGAGACGTTGGTCGTCACTTATTTGCTTCGAACTATTCGATGAGGCGCTAGTCGCCACTCTGGTGTGTTTTGTTGGATCTGTGTATCCTCCAAAGTCCGAGTTATGTTAATAAGGAAATATATGTGAAGAGAAAAAAATCAAATGAAATTGATAAATTGAATTATCGAATGAAATGAGAAAATGATACTGTAAGATGAAATGAGAAATGCAATTTGTGTTATGAGATTGAAGGCATAAAACCAAGGTTCATGAATTATTCATATTTGAAATGTGACTTGGATATTTATATGTGATTGAGAGATGAACCAAAGGTTCATGAATAGTTGGTAATCTTATTGATGATATATTGAACCAAATAATGAAAATGATACAATGGAAATATGATAACTTGGTACGAATTATATCTATGATTTATTAATTATCTATACATGTTTATGATATTTTATATTTGCTATAATTTGAATTATGGTAACGCCACTGAGTATTTCCAATACTCAACGTACAACTTGTTTCTGTGTGCAGGCTAGGTAAAGTTGAAGTTCAGTTCAGCATCCGAGTCAATCCCGATCTCAGCTTAATTTCTAGTGATGAATCTATCTTTTGGAAATGTGGCATGTATTAGGTTTTGTTTTAGTCATTTAAATATATTTTATGTTTTGGGTGTAAAGTAATTTGTAATTTTTAAGAAGTATTTGAAATGAATAAATGAATGTTATTTGATCAAGATTTATAAGTAAATGTTTTGGGCATGAACTAGGTGTGTTTGATATGTGAAAATAGCTTAAAAATGTTGAAAAATCAAGTTTTCACACGGCCAAGTCACATGGGCGTGTGCCTGTGACGAAGTCAGAATTGCCCACAGGTTAGTCCCACGGCCATGTGTGCAAGTCAGATCTACCCACGGGCTGGCCCCACGGCAATGGGAGCCCTACGGGCATGTCCCAGGCCACACGAGCGTGTACCCCTATTTTCAAGGAAAAGTTTTCAAAGTTCCCGGTCTAGTCCCAAATTACTTCCTAAACATATTTTGGGCCTCGTAGGTCCATATTAGGGACTTAAAGATGGTATTTGAGAAATTTTAAATTGAATTACAGATTTATGACTCGATTTTGTTCGTTTATTAATGTTTGATTCCGGTAATGCCTCGTAACCCTATTTCAGCGACGGGTTGAGGTTAGGGGTGTTACATCTTCAAAGGTTTGCAGTATTTAGCAAACTTCTATGTTAGTACCAACTCATTGGTAATTATTGATAAACCCTAGGTTATCCTCTAAGTCATTTATGTGTTTTTCATTTTGCGTACATAGATGTTAGAATAGTGTGTGAGGAAGGAAACTTCCTAATTTTGGATTAATAGTTGTTGATTCTTACATACATGATCTAATTCGATCGGTTGATGATCCGATATGTTTAATTATTTTTATTTTAGCTCAAGAAGCTAACAAAGGTCTAAGTGATAAAGGCAAATGACCTGCTTTATAGACTTGTGCTAGAGTTTCTAGTGAGTTCCTTCTTACTTCCATGTGTTGTAATTTTCTTTATTTTATAACTCGTGTAAGGTAAGTAATCATCTTTTGGAATGGATGAACGATGTTGTGCGGGTAATGGTTATCCAAAGTTTTCAGTCTGAGTGCAGACTGTTTTTGATATAAAGTAAGTGACATTCTTCATGCTTAAGCCACTACCATCTGTTTCTGATCTGTATGATATGATATGAACTGATATAAGGTGATGGAGATGAGGAGATATGTTTGTGTAGCCTCTAGTAGGGTAGCTATATTGCAAATCGGATTGGCATATCATAATAGAACATGTTGTTCTGAATGAAAATGATATGAGTTAGAGGGAGAATTTATGTGAATAAGACTAAATGATATACTTCTGATTCTAAATTCTTGGTACATGGATGGCATGAGGATGGATTTGTCTGAGCTATTTTGATCTAGCGTACAATATATGCCCAAGTGATAACTAAGTTGGCTTATTGAGTCTGTCTATGTTCTATATATGCCATTGGGCGTACTATGTCAATGTGTGTAAATCCTTCAGAAAGGTTCAAATGTACTATCAGTAATGTTATGTATGATTTCTCTTTAGAACTCACTAAGTTCTTATGAACTTACTTTGTTACCTTTTCTTTCTCAGGCTTACTGACTGAAGGAAGGCTTTGTTAGAAAGACTATGCTATGCAAAGTGCTACTACTATTGTGAGTTGACTGCTTTATTTCGTATCATGCATGAATCATGGGGATGACACATAAGTGTATTCAGAAATGATTTGTACAAAGAACTTTTGTTTTAATAAGACTTTGTTTTTATGAGATTTCTATGAAGTATTAATTCTTGGTTTTAAATTAATACATTATGTTTAATGAAGTTATTATATTTGAACTTATACGCCATATGACTTGTACATTATTTTTAAACTGTTGATGTTTTTATTCAAACCTTGGTAAAGTAACAGCTAATGTATGTTTTTATTTATAACTTTGTAAGAGTTATATAAAGCTTTTGACAAAATATTTTAAAGATAGTTTGATTTTAAGTAGTGACACACCATACTCAGATCCTATTATAGGGTCGGGTTTGGTATGTTACATAGGTAGTTTTAATATGCTTAATTTAGTGTGCAGGATGTGTAGTTAGCAGCCTAACAACCTTATGGAGGACACTCGAGTGTAGTACAAGTTTCCCGAGATACAGCACGTGAAACCGAAACTCCAAGCCCAACATATCAGTGTCGTGTTGTGACACACCTTGGCTATGTCGTGGCACAAGTCTGAATGTGGGAGGTAAGAATCGAAAAGGCTAAAATCGTTCACACAATCAATAATTTTTAAGATTATGACATGTAATAGACCTAATTTTGGTTTTTAAACATCCATATAAATAGAAAAGTTATTGCTAATATGTAAGTAAGCCTTTAGGAGTCGTGGTTAGAGATTTAGATTTTATATCGTTTTATTTTTAGTTTCTAAATACTTTGCTCTTTTCGACTAGGTTTAGTTTGAATCTAAGTCTTTTCTATTGAAGTATTCAGCAGTTTTATTTCATTGTTCTTTTGCAAACATCAAGATCAGTTAATTATCAAGAGATTACACAACTCCGAGCACATTCAATTCAATCAACTGGGCAATTTCTTACCCTTTCTCTTACATTAATTTATTTGTGTTCTTTTACTTGTTTAAATTAAATCCAAGAGTTATGGCGTCTAGATCCATAAGAGGTTAAGTTTCTAGGGAGATTAACGAGTGGACGTGGGAGTAGTTAACATAGGAATGTCGGTTTCCCATAAGGATTAGCTGATTTTAAATTATGTGTGCCTAAACCCTAGGATTGATGACCCTAAGAAGTAATCTAGCTTAAATGAGGTCGGGAGATAAGTTTGTCGAGTAAATCATAATTTATCCCAGTAAAGAAAGTGAGGTCGGGAGATGAGTGAGTACTTGTCGATTAGTTAATTAATAGGGGCCGAGAGGTAATACTAGTTAATTAATAGTTAATTCTATTTAAACCTGAATTCTGAAGTTAATTACAACCACTGAAACCAGTTAATCTTCTGCCTGTTATTATGATTTAGTTGTTTGCTTATTTTTTGTTTATTTAATCCAGTTTAAATTAGTTTATGCTCGTTATCTATTTTATTGTTTATTGTAATATAGTTTTTAATTATTACTATTTACAGTTGTTATTGTAGAAGTAGAATTCTTTAGGCACGATCCTCAGAATACGTCCTCGTGTTCTGTTATACATATCTATATTACAATTTGACTCGTATACTTGTGAACACCTCTCATTTAATTTAATATATTTCTGGTATGGTATTTTCTAGTCAAACGTTTGCATGTTTGGCGGTGGTCAACTATGATCCATTTGTTTGAAAGTCATCCTATTCATTTAAGGGATAAATACCAAATTATACTTGATACAATTTGCAATATTATACCTCAACTTTATTTTGGTGCATTTTATACATCAAACTTTAATTTTGGTTGAACTTTCATATTTCACTAACTCATTTATTTATGTGGCACAATTTTCCATTAAGTCATGTGTAAATTGCTTACATAACATTTTATTAGGAAAAAAGTTTTTTAATCACGTCACTAATTTACGCATGATTTAACGAAAAATTATGTCATATAGATAATGAGATTAGTGGAATGTAAAAATTGAACCAAAATTAAAATTTGATGTATTTAAATATATCAAATTAAAATTGATATATAACAGTACAAATTACATCAAAATTCATATATAATCTTAATATTTATCTTTTTATTTAAATTCAAAAGTTTATTTGATATCTAAGAAGAAATTAGACACAAAATATTATGTGCAAAAACTGAAGTTGGAAAAAATAGGTATAGCCTTTGAAATAATGGTTTTTTCCCTCAAATTTTATCCTACTCGATTTGTTATATAATTTCAAAAATAGATATTAAGAGGGATTGATATTTTATCGAGTGATCAATTTTCATTTTCAAGAAGGGTTGATTTTTGCTTAAGAAGAGTAATTGGATGAGTGTCTACAAATGTGGATAATATTAGTTATAATGTAGGGTCGAATTTAGATAAAACTTTCGGTCCATACCTCTGCCCAACTAAAACTCAGTATATATTAATATACGTAGTCCAAACTTCAACCAACTCATAAATAAATATCTTAATGTCCCATGAATATATGACGTTTGAATTAACTTTTATTTTGAACAACTTGTTATTATTCTAATTAAGTAGTAATAGGACATGATGTATTTGACTCACCTAAGAAAAATTCTAGAGTGGGTTTGGAAAGTACCATTGGATGTAGTTATTTATAATTATATATATAAATATATATATATATGTTTGGGTAATCATTTTAATTAATGAATTTTATTGAATTGAGTGTAATTGAGGGCATTCCAATTAAACTCTCCAATTCTTACAGAGGGTAAAAATTAAAGTAATTATATGATTAATTATACTCAAATCCAACTACCTTATGCTTTTCAAACATAATCCTACAAAGTTATTTTTTAAAATTAATAATATTTTAATTTTTGGACTTATATTTTATTTTTAAAATACAATCTTATGTTATTTTACAAACCTCGTTTAAATAATTTAAACTTTTTTATTGACTAGAGATAATTTTTCATTCGTTTTGATCTACTAAATATTGAACTAAAAGGTTAAATAGGTGAATATTGAAATTTGTCACTATATTTTGCTTTCATTGATATTTGCCATTATATTTCGAAACTATATGTAATTGAATTTTATTAAAATTTGCCATCAACTTTGATTTTTTTAAATTAAAATTTACCACTCAATATTAATTTTGATGATTTAAAACCACAACTTGATAAGAAAAATTCTTTCAAATATTTTAGTTTAAGAGTTAACAAAAATTTAACTTATAAATAATAGAAATTACTAAATTAAATTAGAATTTAATGAAATAAAAACATGAAAAATAAAAATATATATATTGTAAAAGAAAAAATTAATTTTATTTTTATAAAATAACCATTTTTATAAAATAACCATTCTTATTTAATTTTAATATTATAGTAATTAACTTATTATTGTTAAATATTAAAGGAACATATAAAAATTTATGTTGTATTAAATTTTGCCTCAAAATTATTTTAAATTAAAATTGAATAGAAAAATTAATTTAGTGTAAAATACAATCAAATAAAAGTACAACCGTAAAATTAATATAGAGTTAAAGTATAATGATAAATTTATTACTATTTCATAAGGATAATGGTAACTATTGATCAAGGTGAAATGTAGATGTAATTTTCAATTTCCACAGAAAGTATAGTGCCAAATTTACTTACTAACACTATATATTACAAAATATTTATTATTAATTGTTTATACATGTTCTAGGACCAAACAATGATGGTAAGGAATATACGTTAAATATTAGAGAGAGAATAACCTAACAAATATTAAATTCTATAGTAATTAGATGAAATTGCATAAAATATTTATTTTTCTTGTTAATACTATTAGTAGTCTTGTTGATACTTTCTTGGGCTAATTTATTACATACGATGATTTGATATTAAATTTTGTTACTTGTTTAGAGAATTTATTTTTCTCAATTATTATTGCTAATTCTTATATTAATTAATAATGTTTTTTAGAATTTAAAATTATATAAATGTATAATCATAATTTATATTACTAAACATGATATAAAGAATTACGATATAATTACACTTTATCTGTCAAACATGTTAAGGGAACTCTAATAATTACATTTTCATTCAATTATTTTTTCATGTCCAAACACATTTGTTTGTGTAAGAGGATAATTTTTAAAAATATAATTTTCTTGAAAAAGGTAAGTAGTTTTTCAAATAATAGGGGATAGATATGGATACCTAATTTTTTTTACTAAAAGGCAAAATTTTTTTATATTTATTAAAAATAATTATATTTATTTTTGGTCAACTTCTTCAACTTGAATTGGCACGCTTTTTTTTTTAGTTGGCATTTAGTTTTTTTGGTAATTAAATAGTTTAAATATCCTTGATATTATTTTATTATTAAGAATATAATCTCGTAACGCGGGATAACAATTTTATATTTTAAACAAAAATATTTTTATGTATTTTTAGGTTTATACGGTATAACATAAAAATTATTTATTTTTTCGCTAAATTATTTAATAAATTCATGTATGTTATGAAGTTATTTGCCTTCAAGTTATAATAATATTTTATGTTTTAATATAAAATAAGCATGCAAGCTACTTATACTTTTTATAAGAAATAATTATTTATTTCTCAAGGTATCTATCGAAGCAAGCCCAATAATTAATCTTCCGCGTTCTGTAAGCCCATTAAGAAGGTAGATGCTGGCCACAAGTTTTAAAGCTGTTCTATACTTAGGGCGAGGATCGAACCCTCGACCACTGGTTTGAAGTATGAAAATTTTGATATCACTAAGATAAAAAAAAGTCTGCCACAATGGCACGCTTTCTCTGAATAATAGTTTGCTTCGATAGTAAGGTTCTAGTAGTAATCTAATCGCAATAAGTTTTGTCTTCTAGTTTTTTCATCCTTAATCGTGAAAAGTTATTGACAAAAATCTAATCTTTTGTCTTTAGCATTTGTTTGTATTTTACATCTCTTTCTGATCAAGAAAATTAGGGTTTGAATTGAAAAATCAAATATTAACCAAGAAAGAATGATATCGCGGGGCTAAAAATCAATAATGAGGAAGATGAGGGCTGGATGTTGAAAGGGGGGTTGAAGGAAGAAAAATTGAATCAAGACCTTTACTTGGTAGGTTGTTTCCTAACAGCAAGCATAGTTAACTTTCTAACCATGAAAAATATATTGGCCAACTTATGGCATCCAATTGGCAAGGCGGTAATTTCAGATCTAGGTGAGAAGCGATTCATTTTCAAATTCTTTTATGAGGTCAGTATCAAAAGGGTCATTAATGATGCTTCATGGATTTTCAACAATCACTTATTAGTTTTCCATAGATTAATGGAGGACGAGGACCCAATGGAAGTACCCTTAATATACTCTTTATTCTGGGTCCAAATTCACGATATACCAATAGGAATGGTTTCGAAAGAACTTGCAAAACAGTTTGGAGCATTCTTTGGTTTTTTTTCTTAAATATGATGCGAAACAAATTAGTAAAGGATTTTGAGGATATATGAGAATATGGGGGTTTAATGGATGTGAGAGTATCATTGAAAAGAAGGAATAAATTAATAACATTGTCTAGAAAGTAATTTTATGCAAAATTCCAATATAATAAATTGACTTTGTTCTGATTTCTATGTGGACAACTTGGACACGGCGATGGTTTTTTCCATATTAGAATAATAAAGGATTGCCAAGAGATGGAGTTGGGATGGGATCTATCATTGAGGGTGCCAGGTAAGAAGGCTTTTACTACCACTAGTGTTTGGCTGAGGGAAGAAAATGGGGATGGTTCTTTAGGTGGTACGGTAGGGGAAGGCTTAGATGAAGGGAGTAAAAAGTGAGGCCCAGATACTAACACAATTACATGAGGGCAAAACGTAAATCCAATTTTGGGATTCAATTTGGAAGGAAAGCCAAGAGAAGGTAAGAAAATAGAAGAAGGAAATTGGAAAGGGTTTAGAGAAATACAATGGATGTAAGAGGAAAAAAGATATGCCAATAGAAGAAACCAATGGAAAAAAAAGACCAAGGGTATCTTAAAAGGAGATCAGCAATTCAGAAACATTGGAAAGTAAGATGAAGAATTGGTTTGCAAGTCAACCAATTAGATCGGCAGCCATCAAAGGGCAAGCTGACCGAAGCAATGAAAATCTTAAGTTAGAATGTCCGGGGGTTGGGGAGCTCTCGAGTATGTAGAAGACTTCAGCATGTGTTGAAAGCTAATAATCCCCAAGTGGTATTCATTATGGAGGCCAAATTGAATAACAAAAGGATGGAGTGTGTTCAATGATAGTGTGGTTTTTAGAATGGAATTGATATATCAATAGAGGGTACAATGGGTAGACTTAGTATAGGTTGGAAGGAAGGTACTAATGTATCTTTAAGAAGATTTTTGATTAACCATATTGATGTGGAAATAAAGGAGGAAACAAGTATAAAAAAAATGAAGGTTCACTAGGTTTTATTGAACCTTGGAAGTAAGTCTGCAAGAGGAGACCAGGAATTTATTAAAAACTCTAGGCCAAAATCGCAATTTGGCATGGTTGGTAGAAGGACTTTAATGAGATATTATACTCATTCGAAAAAAAATGAGAGTGTTAAGGAAGGAAGGGCGTATGAAGGCTTTTAGAGAAACGTTAGATATATGTCAAATTGAAGACTTGGGGTTCACAGGGGCGTGGTTCACATGGGAAAGAGGGAACTTCGCAGAAAATAATATAAGAGAGCGTATTGATATGTAACGAATAAAGAATGGTAGACAATGTGGCCTAATTATAATGTTAAGCACCTTGGACATTTCATCTCTAATAATTGCCCTTTACTAATAGAGACAGAGATGGACAATTTAATTTCCAAAACCGAAAAATTTATATTTGAACAATGATTGTTGTTCGAAGATACTTGTGAAGAAAAAATATGACGTTTGTAGGGCTGTAGTAAAGGGGATGTTTCTCAAAGATTGGTGTATCTTTGTAGGGGACTCCTACGATTGGCAAAATGATTGAAAGGTAATAAGGTGGAAAAAAGAAGAAGCTTGGAAAGAAGGATAGAAGATCTCAATGAGGAGGAATGCACAAATGTAGTGATAGGTGAACTATTGTGTTTGAAAATTGATAAAAAAAACTATATTGGGAACAAAGGTCATTGGCTAATTGGTTAAAGATGGGAGACCGTGATACGACCTTTTTTCCACAGATATGCTTCTCACAGACGGAGGAACAATAAAATAAAAGAACTGAAAAAAGAGGATGGTTCACTTGCGTCGGACAAAGGTGAAATAATTAGGGTTGTAAAAGATTTTTTTTCAAATTTATTCACCACAAGAGGAGGGGGACGTTGGAAGGTGTGTAGGATGGGGTGAATAAATGTATTACAGAAAAAATGAATTGAGAACTAACAAAAACATACAAAATCGAAAAGATCCAAAAAGCTCTTAAAGAAATGGCACCCTTGAAAGTTTCGGGAAAGGACAATTTTCCAGCAATTTCTTATTTGTGGGTACGACCTATCGACCTTGATGAGAATGGAAAAGAATGAAAAAAGAAAAAAGTGTCAAGACAAGTAGAAGAAGACCAACAATCACTAATCTATTATTTGCCGATGACTGCATCCTATTTAGTGAAGCAACAAAAAGGGGAGCGAACGAGTTAACAAATATTCTTAATATAACCTTTCCTACAAAATAAGGCTGGAGACTAATGGAATATCCTGATTCACTATTAGTGAGAACATTAAAATCCAAATATTATCTAGATAGCGAATTCTTGCAAGGAGAATTAGGAAATTACCCTTTGTATACTTGGAGGAGTGTATGGGCAATAAAGAAACTACTAGGGGAAGGGATGGCCTGGAAGGTAAGAAGGTGATGTGAGTTTCAAGGCACAATTTCAGACTCATGAATGTGATAGGTTCACACTACCTAAAGCCCCAACAACAATGCCAAAGGCTAAGCAAATCAAATCAAGATTCAATCAAAGACAAGATTCGATGATGAATCTTTTTGAGGAAATGGAGAATGATACATGCACGGATGGGGTGAAATTTATTAAATTCCAATCACCAAAGTTGCCAATTTTCAAGCTTGAGAAATCAGCAGACTTGCGACAACTTTTTGGATAGTATCCTGGCTTTTCTAGGTTGAGATGTCTCATGGCATTTGAAGATCTATCTCTTATATTCGAAACACATTTTAAATCACTTGATTTTGAGTTTGAGAGCTCAAGTTATGACCGTTTAGTGAAGACTGCAAGAGCAAAATTTCTGAACGAGATTATGACGGGAATTACAAATTTTGAGCTTTTAATTCGAGTTTAAATCATATTAGGTTTGAGTTTTAGACTTAAATTTTATTATATATAAGCCCAATATTGTATTTATCAGCTCTTATTATTTTATTATTATTTTATTCCAAATTTTTTATAATTAATAAGTATTTTAAGTTAATTAGAAGTTTTATGTTAACAAGAAAGTTTAGTTTAAAACTACTTCTTCTTTAGATTAAATTAAAGTTTTAATATACTTAAGAGTTTTTTTTAGCCTATATATAGGCCTTTGCATTGTACAAAATTCAGACAATTCATTATTATTCTATTTTTCTTTTGAGTTAATAAATTTTCTGAAAGTTTTTCTTTTCAAGAGTTTTTCTTGAATTTCTTTTAGAAGAATTTTAACAATCTTTTTACATTGTAAGGATCATTTTCAAACTTTTTTCTTGCCAAGGTTTCTATCTTAGAGAGAAAATTAGAACTGTTTAAAGGAAATTGTGGATTCTTCGTGTTTCCAAGACTTCTTAGGACTTCTACACGCTACTTTCTATCTTTGTATTTATCTTCTTTATCCGCTTCCTTATTATTCTAAGAATCAAGTTAGTAAAATAGATTCTGAAGTGGCGAACCATCAGGAGAATATATAGCGAGGAGCTAAAACAGACAGCTTACAAAGGAGAAATCTAACCTAGACATTGCTATAAATTTTGGTAGACATAAACAAAATTTTCTACAAAAAATTGTGGCAGACAGATTTTACAGGGAAAATAAAAATTACAAATTGGAGAGTGTATAATGGATATATTCCAACAATGGGTAATTTGCATTACAAATGGATTTGCAACACAACATTATGCCCTTGCTGTAAAGGAGGTACAGAATCAATGGAAGATGCCTTCAGGGATTGCACTGCAGTCAGAAATATCTAGAAGGAGCTAGGGATGCAAGTAACTCAAAGGGAAGAGGAAGAGAGATATCGACAGTGGATTAAAAAGTTGCTCACTAGAATGACAAATATGTACAGTAAGACTATTTTCTGTAGCATCTGGGCGATATGGATGAGGAGAAACAAGATCCTATATGAGAAAAAATTCCAATCAGTAGAAGATAAAACACCATTTATTAACAAATACTTGAGGGAATGGGAGGTAAAAAACAGATTACCCGGTCAGAGAATAGAAGAAGAATGGTGGAGACCACCAAAACCGTCTGAAATCAAAATAAACTTTGACGGGGCTTTTTACAGACAAACTTCCAAATCAGGAACTGTCATAATTTCCAAGGACTCAGAAGGAAAGATCCTCAACTGTACAACGGTAGTTAATAATCGAATCCCTACTCTGTTTGTAACAAAGGCATTACCCTACTTACAAGCAGTAAAGACGAGCTTAGATATGGGATTACAAAAGGTGGTGGTAGAAGGAGACGCCTTCAACATCATTAAGAAAATTCAAAACAACGAAAAAGACAAATCAATTTTAATTTAATATATTTTTGACATTAAAACACTAAGCAAAAGTTATAACGAGTGCAGATTTCAATAGATATACAGAAAATGGAATGAAACTGCACATGCAGTAGCCCTAGAAGCTTTGAAACTTAATAAGAACACCTACCTGGAAGGACAACTGCCAAGATTGATGACAACAGTGGCTGAAAAAGATGCCAGAGATCTAGAACGACCTTAAAGAAGAAGAAGGAGCAAGAGTTTTACCAGACAAAGGCGCAAATGCATTAAAGACACAGTCTTGATTTTAATCATTTTCTCGAATGCCTAAGGAAGGAGAAACGACTGGTCTTTGGAAAGCTGGGTAGGGGGTTTTCTGAAATGAGGCTGAGCTAAGGTTTTTAGGAGATGATTTCAGTTTTATTTTAGTTGGGCCGATTAGTTTTAGGTCCATTAAGAGTTGTTTACTTAGGATATGCTATACACTTGGTATTCTACTCATTAGGCTTACTAGAAAAGACCCACGCGCTACTGACGATATTGCTCTATTTTGTCTTTTCTACTTTTATCCTGCACTTGGGGTAGAAATGTAGGTTGGACTACTTTCTTGACATCCGCCTTATTTGCAATACCTTGCTACTAGGGCGTAACCATCCGAATGTATTGTTTTGTTCAGATTTATAGTTTCTGTAACACTTTATATATGGGACTCCAGTTATAGGATGTTGCAATAGTAAACTGGAACATTCGCAAGCAACTGATTCATTATTATTCAATAATAAATAAATTCAAGTTAATTACATGTTAAACATGTATTACAATTAAAATCGAGTTTTAGTCGGGCTTACGAAAACCTTTGAACAAGTTCAAAACTAAAACGGGACCAATCTAAAACATTTGCAAAATAACAGGAAAACCCCTCAAACAGAACCAAAAAGATCAATTCATAATCAATTACAATCATTTATGTGTTATTCAATCATATTGAGACTTAAATCGAACTTACAGAACATTTAACAAACTAGGAACGATTCTAGATTAAAACAAAACATTTACAAAATATAGGCAAATAATGAAAATAGGGGTCACATGGCTGTGCGACAAGACAGAGACCATGTGGTGCATGGACATGCTGTGTGGCTATATCGTGTGACAGAGCTTAGGCCGTGTGAAAGGTGACACACAATCGTGTCTTCAAACTGTGTAATTAACTGATGTTGTATAGATCTAAAATTACCTTAAATGTGCAATACATACGGTCGTGTGAACTACCCGTGTGTGACACACGACCATGTGGTAGCCCGTGTGCAGCATAAATAACTTGTTTTAAGTAATTTGCATACCATTCATACCAAATGACCTATAGTGCCAATTAGCATTAATTTAAACCTACTCCAAAATATGTATATTACAAGACCAAACATCAATTTACTAATCATCCTAACAAGAAACCATTATGCCTACATTGACAACAACAATTCAACCATTAAACAATAAAGAAACTTTACCATTTTTGACAAGTTAATCATACCTAAACATTCACATGCAAGAATTATTTCTTTAACTAAAGTATCAATAGGCAAATTTCAAAATATAACCTAAAATTTTATACTAATTTCATCAAGCAAAACATACCATAATTACAAATGCCTTTAATCATTTCATATCACAACTCAATTACACCAAATGAAAACATTTAACTAATATGCCTAAGTCTATTACCATTTCATGCTATCATCTAAATAAATATTTAATACTATCCATTCCTTTATCATAATCATCTATATGATAAATTATCATATGTATTTATTTAAATATTTATATTTATTCAAACTCAACCGTGCGAAACTACGAACACAAGCTTTTCAATTCAATATTTAATCATCCTAAGTACATGCCAAAAATAACCAAGCTCGAAACATCAAAAGTCTACCAAATCGGGAGACGAAAGGTGTGTGTCAACACATTTCGAACAATTCAAAATCTACAGAAAAGTAATAACCTAAGTAATTATATCAAATACTTAGTAAGCTCATACAATATAAACAAATAGCTTACCTTAATCATTCAAAAATGACATGAATGAATATGAAGTAATTTCACCTATCATAGCATTCAAAACATGAACCATATAAGATTTAGTCCAAACCACATATATAATTTCAAATGGTAAAATACCAGCTTTAACTCAAAATTAATCATAATTCCATTATTTTTCAACTTATCACTTTGCATCACTTTCATCATTAAAATTTTCTTCACGTATCCTTGTCATATTATTCACATTAGAACATAGTTCAACAATTCGGGGTCAATAAGTAATGAATTACATATATTCATAATTCGTATTTTGCTTATTTCCATGAAATAGTTCTGTATCAAATAAGCTTTATTCTTCTGATAGATCTTTGTAAAAGTATTCTATACATAAGTTCAGAAACAGATAATGCTTGTAAGAGTTAATCAAATATAGAATGTAGAATTATATCAAAAATAGGGAATTGACGTTAGTTGTTGAATGTGTAAGCATAAAAGTTAGTTATAGGTCCCAAGTTCAAATACCTTCTCTTGCAAATATATATTTTTTTGCAAAAATTCCATGTTTTAGCGTGCTTGTTGTCCAAGCGTAGTAAAACTAGGTATAAACAAAAAAATTTCACAAAATAATCAGCCTTTAACCCTCTCCTCCCCTACCTTAGCGATCCCTAACCTTTTTTCCCTCTCTTGATTTTTTTTTCTTTCTTTTCCCTTCTCCCACCATTGTTGCCATTGCCCTTACCACCACTATTCATAATTAATTTTCTTTCTTTTGTCACCAAGATTAAGCATAATTGTAACAACCCTAACCCGAGCTCGACCTCAATACCGGGTACGAGGCATTACCGTTCACAAATCACATACACATGTACTAAGTCAGATCATACGAATCCGTTAAAATTTAAAACTTTTTCAAACTTGGTCTAAACTTCTTTAATATGGCCTACGAGGTCCCAAACATCCATTGGAAAACCATTTGGAACCAACTCGAGTCCTTAAACCAACTTTAAAAAATGACCTTTGAAACAGGACACACGTCCATGGAAGAGGGCAACACGCCCATGTGAAACTTGAACATGGTCGTGCTATTGGCCCATGTGGCGCACACGGCTTATGCATCTAAGGACACGCCCGTGTCCTTTACCCGTGTGGATTTATTTTTCAATTAGAACCTATAGGGGTTTTCACACGCTTTGGCACACGCCCATGTCCATGGCCCATGTCCCTTGCACGACCTCGACACGCCCGTGTTTGAAAATCTTTACATTCTTTTATGACATCAGCAATCCTTAAGGGTCACACGGCCAAGGCACACGCTCGTGTGCTAGGCCGTATCCTTCACACGGCTAAGACACACGGCCGTGTTTCTGCCCGTGTGTTTATTACCATGCATACTGACTTGCAAATTTAACGTGCAAGGGACACACGACTGGACAACACGCCCATGGGGCTGGCCGTGTATTACACACAGCCTAGACACATGCCCGTGCATCTACCCATGTGGACAAATAAGGCTATTTACCAAGCCTTTTTGCCACCCTTATTTGCATCAACCTAGATAACATCTAACATGACAAATCCACACAACCGCACAAAGTCTAATAAGCCACACAAGGCATTAACTCATTAATGAAAATATCATCATTTGCATATATCAATAATGCATATTAGCCATTATCCAAAGCTTTATACAAAACTAAGGGATTCATCCCAAGCTAACACCTTGGCTAAATTTAACATTGACACAAAACTCAAAAGTCTAAGCCCTATACATGCGATACTCAACATAATAAAACCAATTATACCAAGTGTGTAATATCCTTAATTAGGGCTTAATCGGAATAGTGGTTTCGTGACCACAAATCCGAGATAGAAATAATTATTTTATAATTATTTTGATGATTATGATATGATTGCATGATTGTGTGAAAATTTCGTGATGAAATTCTATGCCTAAAGTACTTAAATTGAAAGTAGGGACTAAATCGAATAAGTTGCAAAACTTGCATTCTAGAAGTTTTTAGTATGAAATTGTTTTGGAATATTAATGAGGAGGTCTTAAATAGCAATTTGACCAATTTTAAGTTCATGGACAAAATTAGGACATGGAAGGAATTTTTGGAAAGTTTAGTAGTAAGGGTATTTTGGTCATTTAGTTATTAAAATGAATTAAAAACAAAATTAAAAGCCAATTTTTGTCCATCTTCTTCATTAGGCCGAAATTTCAAGGGTTCTCCATAGCTAGGGTTTGTTTCAAGCTTCCAAGCTCCATAGTAAGTGATTCCAAGCCCCGTTTTTAATGTTCTTTACGTTTTTGGAATCCCGGTAGCTCGATTAAGCTTATGTTAGCAATAATTCAACCTAGAGTTTATATTTGGAAAAATACCCATAGGTGAAATTTTTGTATTTTGATGTTTTATGATAGAATATGAGGTTTTAAATTATGTTAGACAACTTGTGCTACTCGGTTTTGAGTGAAAACGAGTAAAAGGGCTTAATTGGCAAAAACACCTAATAGTCACAAGTATATGTTAGAGAGAGAATTTGATGTTGCCATAGAAGGGAAAAGTGATCAGCATGTTATAAAACATAAGAATAAGGAATAAAGTTTAATTCGCGAGCCTAGGGGTAAAAGTGTAATTATGCAAAAGTTTAGGGGCAAAAGTGTAATTTTTCCAAAGTTCGTATTAAATGCTGTTTTGATGAATGTATGTATTAAATAAGATTAATTTGGCATCATAGATTAAGAGAAATGAGATTCAAGTCGCGATCGAAGAAAAGAAAAGATTGTGGACTAAATTGCAAAATCTTTATATTTTGGTACCAAGGTAAGTTCATGTGTAAATAATGTAGCATAATTGTTATTTTTAAGTTATTGATGTTAATTATATGATACGCTGATTTTTAATCGTGAAATATTACGCTTTGTGTTTAATGTTAAGTAATATGCAAATCATGTTTACTACTTGATAAATATGAATTACTACCGAGTATCGGTTCCGATATTCCATGGAAGACGACAAATGTGAGATCGAGGGAAAAAGCCCGTTTGAACCTTAGGAATAGATTAGGATACAAGTGACATGTCACTAGGATGGTTGAGCATCCGAACTCGTTGAGTTGAGTCCGAGTTCACCTATGGATGCGAATGTCTGAACTCGTTGAGTTGAGTCCGAGTTCGTGAGATGTAACTAGGCATCCGAACTCGTTGAGTTGAGTCTGAGTTCACTTATGGATGCGAATGCCCGAGCTCGTTGAGTTGAGTCCGAGTTCACTTAGGGGCGGGTTACATGATTTCTTGATTACATATGAGGCACTTATGTGCAAATTATCAGTGTATCCGAGTTGTATTCCGATGTGTTCAACGGGTGAAATTTCTAGTGAAATGGAAGAACACTTAAGATGCAAGTGACGTTTTGGTAAGTTTTGTCAAAATGGACACTTTGGACAGGTATGTTCTTAACCCTCGGGTTGAAAATAGATACAACAACGATAAGGTGGTAAGATGATGAATGATGCTTAGAAATATGACATGTTTTGGTGATACCATGCTAAAGTTGTTTGGTATATTTGTATTGTTATGTTACTTGTTATTTACATATGAACTTACTAAGCATTTATGCTTACTCCCTCCTCTTTATTTAATGTATTTTTGAACAAGCCAGCTCGGGAATCTGGACGGGTCGAAGGTTCGATCACACTATCCAAAGGACTTTCATCTGGGTAAATGGCTTGTAAAACTTAAGTATGGCATGTATAGCAATATACTTATTTTGTGTAAATAATTTTATGATATGGCCATGTTTGGTTGAGAAAATGTTTGATATTGATAAGTCATGGTGATGGCTAATTTAGATCATGTTTGATATTATGGAAGTTTAATAGGTTATCTAGTTCATAAAAATTCATGGAAAGATGAAACTTGCCTTAAAACAGAATATTGCTGCAGCAATGATATGAATTTGAAAAATCACTAAAAATAGTATAAATGGAACTAAATAATGAGTAAGTTATGAAATTGAAGCTTAATGAGTCTGTTTTCATGTGGATTGAACAAAACAGGCATATAAATTATATTTTATGAGATATTTAAACTTTTGTGAAATAGGGCCAGAGTGATTTCTGGATCCCCTATTTTGACTTTAAAAATTCATAATAAATTTGAAAAAAATAATTAGAAGTTTTTCTTTATATGTACAGATTCCTTATTGAGTCTAGTTTTAAGAAAAACAAACTTTGTAGTCATTTAAATTCTGTATAGAGAGATATCTAATTCGTAATACACATATGTCAGAGCAGTCAAACCCTGAAACAGGGGAGAATTTAACTAATAAAATGTACTAATTGGCCCAACCAAAAATTCTAGAAAAAAATTAGTAAATAGATATATGAGTCTAGATTTAGGAAAAATTTACGGATCTTGATTTTTAGTTTCGTAACTCGAGATATGATTTTTCTTGTAACTATGATGCGAGTAGTTAGAAAGCTGTGAATGTAGAAACAAATGATTTGAAGTTCTTAATTTGATAAATTATGTTCGGTAACCCCTCAAGCTCGACTCCAGCGACGGTTTCGGGCGTGGGGGCGTTACAAAGTGCTTTGGTTGATAATGTGATTGATGCCTCTGATGTCCAATGATCCTCGAGCTAATTAGGCGGCACTATAAGAAAATGGAAAGGAGAGGAGTAAGCATAAAGCTTAGTAAGTTACATGTAAATAAATATAACAACAACTTTACCATTCATAATCATGCTCATAATACAAAAGTAGGCATAAGCACAACTTACTCATCACTATCCAATACAATTCACATAGCATCTATTATGCTCACATCTCATACATTTCAAATAGGTACCTGAACCACTCACAACATGGTTTTACTTTTCTCGTTTAGCTTAAACTGTAACTCTCACCATTGAACCATTTGAAATGCTATCGGATATTCACTAAGCCTCAAACATAGGGTATAATGCCGATCCATGTCCCAGACATGGTCTTACTCTGGCTCATCCATCAAGTCGATGCCATGTCCCAGACATGGTCTTACTCTGGCTCATCCATCAAGTCGATGCCATGTCCCAGACATGGTCTTACTCTGGCTCATCCATCAAGTCGATGCCATGTCCCAAACATGGTCATACATTGACTATTGAAATCGAGGCCGACGCCTCTCACATATCTGTGCTGATGCCATGTCCCCGACATTGTCTTACACTGACACCTCTATACGTGCCGATGCCATGTCCCAGACATGGTCTTACACTGACACCTCTATACGTGCCGATGCCATGTCCCAAACATGTCTTACACTAGCTCTCGTCTCAATGTCGATGCCATGTCCCAAACATGGTCTTACACTGGCTCTCATAATGTGGCTAATGCATGTCCTAGACATGTCTTACACTAGCACACAAATAACCCGAATATCATGGCATGAATATCTGATTTATTTTCTAAAGTTCAAACGGGAGTTCTGCTATTTCAATATTCTTTATGCATAATCATTTCCACAAATAAGCAATTTATGCTATATCAATTCAAACACATATAATACAATGTAATTGTATTATTTACATACAACTTACCTCGGTATACAAAATGCAGGCGACTAGTTCGGCTTAGTCCACTAGCTTTGTTTTTCCCCGGTCTAGGCCTGGATTTTGTAATTCTTAATCTAAAATGATAGAAATTCATTCATTTCATCAGCATATTAATCTAGACACTCAAAAATTCATAATTGGGCAAAATGACCATTTTGCCTCTATACTTTCACAAAATGACCATTTTACCCCTAAGTCCGAAAATCTATTTTTATCACATTTTCTTACAAAAATCGTCAAGAAAAACTATCAAAATCACTTACTTGTGAAGTTAAAGAGTGGCTGCAATTTTTCAAGCTTCCAAACCCCTATTTTTGTTGGTATTTTTGGTGGTGAAGAGGGTGAGAAAAAGATGATATCTTTTCCTCTTTATTTTATTTCATTTTGGTCAAATAAATTACCAAATTTCCATCAAATCTTGACTTTCTCTACCTTTTGTCTCCTATGGACGGCCATCACTTATCCAAGGGTCTATTTACCCTTTAAAGACCCCCAATTTTGGTTCTCTATCTATTAACACCATTAGCTATCAAAATAGGACTTTTGCACTTTATGCAATTTAGTCTTTTTTCACAATTGGGCTCACAATCGCTAAAATTAATTTACCAAAATTTTCATGCACCTGTATAATCATGCTATAACACATGAAATAATATTAAAAATAATAAAATAGTTTCTCTAACTTTAGATTTATGGTCTAAAACCACTATTCCGACTAAGTCCAAAATCGGCCTGTTACAATTCTCTCTCCTTAGGGATTTTCGGCCCCAAAAATCTTACCGGTGAATAGGTTCGGGTACTGATCTCTAATGGTCTCCTCGGGTTCCCATGTGGCTTCTTCGACCCCATGTCTATGCCATAATATTTTAACAAGTGCTATGCTCTTATTCCTCAATTGCTTAATCTCCTGAGCCAAAATCTTCACCGGCTTTTCGTTATAAGTCATATCCGGCTGAATCTCAACCTTAGTCGGTGAAATCACATGCGAAAGATCCGATCTATATCGATGTAACATGGACACAAGAAATACATCGTAAACCTTTTCTAACTCTGAGGGTAAAGCCAATCGATAGGCAACGGGCCTTACTTTCCCAATAATCTCATAAGGTCCTATGAAACGAAGACTCAGCTTGCCTTTTCTACCAAATCTGAGGATTTTCCTCCACGGGGATACTTTTAAAAACACCCTATCACCGACTTGAAACTCAATTTCCTTTCGTTTCAAATCTGTGTAGGATTTCTGCCTATCTGAAGCGGCCTTCAAACTGTGGCGAATCACCTTAACTTTCTCTTCAGTCTCTCTAACTAAATTGACTTGGTGAATTTGATTCTCTCTCAGCTTGGTCAAATATAAAGGCATTTGGCACTTACACCCATATAAAGCCTCATAAGGTGCCATTTTTAGACTTGATTGATAATTGTTGTTATAGGCGAATTCGATCAGCGGTAAGTACCTTTCCTAATTGCCTTGAAACTCGAGAACACAACACTGTAGCATGTCTTCCAATATCTGAATTACTCTTTCCAACTAACTGTTAGTTTGCGGGTGGAAAGCTGTGCTAAAAGTCAACTTTGTCCCCAAAGCTTCTTACAGCTTCTTCCAAAACCTCGAGGTAAACCTTGGGTCCCTATCTAAAATAATCGACAAGGGCACTCCATGAAGTCTCACAATCTCAGAAACATATAGATCGGCCAATTTCTCAAGGGAGTAATCAGTACGCACTGGTATAAAATGCGCCAACTTTGAAAGCCTATCGACAACAACCCAAACGGTGTCCTTTTTTTTTACGTTAAAGGTAGCCCTGATACGAAATCCATGGTTACCCGGTCTCATTTCCACTCAGGAACCATTACAGGTTGAAGCAAACCCGAAGGTACTTGGTGTTCGACCTTCACTTGTTGACAAACTAGACACTTAGAAACAAACTCAGAAATGTCTCTTTTCATCCCCGACCACCACTTTATTTTCTTCAAGTCGTTACATTTTTACACTACCTAGATGGATAGACCAGCAACCACTATGTGCCTCTCATAAAATCTTCTAAATAAGCTCATTATCTTTAGGCACACAAACTTTGTCTCAGTACATCATACAACCATCAGTGTCACTATGAAATTCTATTTCATTTCGTATCTCACACTGAGCCATCTTAGCTTGCAAGTCCTTATCATCTTTCTGAGCTTCACAAATTTCTTGGAGAAACGTCGGTCTAGCCTTTAACTTTACTAGAACCAAACCATCCTCTGACAAGGCCAATTGGGCATTTATTGCTCTCAAAGCAAATAAATATTTTTTACTCAATGCATCGGCGACCACGTTCGCCTTTCCCAGATGGTAGTCGATAATCAACTCATAATCTTTTATCAACTGTAACCACTGCCATTGCCATAAATTCAGATCCTTTTGAATCATCAAATACTTTAGACTCTTATGGTCATCGCAATACAAATAGTATCTCTAAATTTTGAACTCGAACACAATAGTGGGTAACTCTAAATCGTGCATTGGGTAGTTTTTCTCGTGTGGTTTTAGCTATCTCGAGGCGTAGGCTATCACATTGTCTTCTTGATTGAGCACGCACCCTAACCCATTCAAGGATGTATCACTATACACCACAAACTCTTTTCTCGATTTCGGTTGCACTAGAACTAGGGCTTCTATCAACAAGGTCTTTAGTTTCTCAAAACTCTGTTGGCACTTCTCTGTCTATTTGAACTCGACATCCTTTTGTAACAGCCTTGTCATCGGAGTAACTATCATGAACAATCCATTCACAAATCTTCTATAGTACCCAACTAAACCCAAAAAGCTTCGGACCTTTAACACATTCCTCGGGGTTTCCACTCAGTAATAACCGAGATCTTGCTTGGTTCAACTCTAATCCCATTACCCGACACAATATGTCCTAGGAATCCGACCTCTTTAAGCCAAAATTCACTCTTACTGAACTTGGCATATAACTACTTATCTCTCAAGGTTCATAAAACCATTCTCAAATGCTCCACGTGCTCATTCTCTTCACGCGAATAAATCAATATGTGATTGATAAAGACGACTACGAACTTATCTAAGTATAGTCAGAAAATATGGTTCATTAAGCCCATAAAAATTGCCAGGGCATTTGTTAAGCCAAAGGGCATGACGAGGAACTCATAGTGGTCATACTTCATCCGAAAAGTAGTTTTCGGTACATCTTGCTCCTTAACCCTTAACTGGTAGTAGCCTGACCTTAAGTCTATCATAGAAAACATGGTGGCTCACTTCAACTGATCGAATAGATCATTGATTCTTGGCAACGGATACTTGTTCTTCACAGTCACCTTGTTGAGCTGTCTGTAATCTATACATAACCTCATCGACCTTTCTTTCTTCTTCACAAAAAGTACTAGAGCACCCTACAGGGAAAAACTCGGTCTTACAAAACCCTTATTAGTTAGTTCTTGCAACTGTACTTTCAACTCTTTTAATTCTGTCAGAGCCATCCTATACAGAATGATCGAGATAGGTATCGTACCAAAGACCAACTCAATACTAAACTCAACTTCTCTAGTTGGAGGCAATCCGGGCAACTTTTTTGGAAACACATCCAGATACTAACATACCACTGACACTGTCTCAATTTTCACTTCAGATGTTTGGGTATTCAACATAAATGCAAGGTAGGACTCATACCCTTTTCTCAAATATCTTTCCTCAGTCGTGGACGATATTACTACATGTGTGTCATCTGATTCATCTAGTTCAACCCGAAGAACATTTTCGTCTTTACATTTCAACTCAATAGATTTCCTTCCACAGTCCACTACAACACTATGAGAAGTTAATCAATCCATTCCAAGGATTACATCAAATGGCAACAACATGAGGTTAGCTGGAAAACTATGACCCTTAATTGTCAAGGGAAAATTTCTACATACTTGGTCAACACATGCTTGCCTAACGGGTTAGACACTTTTACTACAAATTCAGTAGGTTCAACTAAAATATTCATATGGGTATTAATTTCATGCAGACATAAGAGTGGGTAGACCCCAGATCAATTAATGCAACAACAGAAATATCATGAAAAGAAAAAGTACCTATAATCACATCTGGTGAAGATGCCTCTTCGCGAGCGTGAATGGCATAAATCCTTGCAGGCGCACAACCCTCGGACCTCACAGCTGAATCTCTAGGAGTACCTCTACTGCTAGCCCCACTACCTGGATTCTTTTGTGGTCTACCCCTCAAAGGAGCATTACTCGCCCTCACCTCTTAATTTTTCTCTTTCTCATCTAGTTCAGGGCAGTCTCGGATGAAGTGGTCTAATGACCCACATTTGAAATAGTCTCTTTCATTCCCTCGGCACTAGCTAAAATGATACCTACTACACTGCGAACACTCCGACCTATTTGGCCGAGCACTACTAACACTTGCGATAGAAGTGGTTTGGTCTTTAGACGTCATGTATTACTTATTCTTTTTTCTACCTGAGAACTCCATTGAAGCATTCAATCGGGTAGTAAATTCCCTCGATCTCTTAGATGAGGACTGACATGATTTCCTCATCTGTCTTTCCATTGAGTCTCGAGATGCAATATTGACTTTTCTCTTCTCTTTGGCTAACTCTCCAGCCTTATACGCCCTTTCAACGAGTACCACAAATTCTTTTAATTCTAAGATGCCAATCAGAAGTCGAATATTCTCATTCAGTCTATCTTCAAATCTCTTACACATTATGGCCTCTTTAGATATGTATTCATGTGCATATTTGCTTAGCCTCACAAATTCACGTTCATACTCCGTCATTGTTATACGGCCTTGCTTCAGCTTAAGAAATTCCTTCCTCTTCTGGTCTATAAACCTCTGGCTAATGTACTTCTTTCAGAATTTTTCCTGAAAGAATTCTCATGTTAACCTCTCTCTCGGTACAACGGACACGAGAGTATTCCACCATTGGTAGGCTGAGTCTCGAAGGAGTGACACTGCACACTTCATGCACTCCTCAAGCGTACACGATAGCTCATTAAATACCATAATGGTATTTGTCAACCAGAACTCTGTTCTCTCTGCGTCGTCATCAATATTAGCCCAGAATTCCTCAGCCCCTTACTTTCGAATCTTGTCTACCGGAGATTTCTCTCTCCTAACCATATCTACTCTTTGAGGAGCTACAGGGGCATGTTGAGGATTCAGAGGAGGCGGGGGAGGTGCAGTGTTCGGATTCGTATGAACAAAATCCATATACCAAGCATCTATCATACGGAGGTAGGCTTCTCTAGCCCTTCTGGCCTGGCCTATTGTCACGAGCTCGCTTTCGATAGGCGCGGTCCCTTCAGCAAGAGCCGGCGTATTACTCTCCACATGATCCACTGTAGTTCTATCGGGATCCATTTACTATATGAAAACATAATTTATAATTGTTAGGAGTCGTCACACTATCAATATACAACTATGGCATGTATAGCTAGACTTGAACTCATACTAGGTTAGTCCTAGAATCGACTAAACTAAAGCTCTGATACCACTAAATGTAACACCCTTAACCCGAGTTCAACGCTGATGCCGGGTACGAGGCGTTACTGTTTGCAAATCACATATACATGTACTAAGTTAGATCATACAAGCTCGTTAAAATTTTAAACTTTTTCAAACTTGGTCTAAACTTCTTTAATATGGCCTACGAGCCCCTAAACATCCATTGGAAAACCATTTGGGACCAATTCGGGTCCTTAAACCAACTTTAGAAAATGACCTTTGAAATAGGGCACACGCCCGTGTGGAGCTTGAACATGGTCGTGTTGTTGGCCGTGTGGATTTATTTTTCAATTCGAACCTACATGGGTTTTCACACGGTCTGGCACACGCCCGTGTCCATTGCCTGTGTCCCTCGCACGGCCTCGACATGCCCATGTCTTAGCCCGTGTTTGAAAACCTTGACATTCTGTTTATGATGTCAACAATCCTTAAGGGTCACACGGCCAAGGCACACGCTCGTGTACTAGGATGTGTCCTTCACACGGCTGAGACACACAGTCGTGTCTCTACCCGTGTATTTATTACCATGCAAACTGACTTGCAAATTTAAGGTGCATGGGACACACGGCCGGACAACACACCCATGGGGCTGGCCATGTGTCACACACGGCTTAGACACACGCCCATGTGTCTATCCATGTAGACAAATAAGGCTATTTATCAAGCTTTTTTGCCACTCTTATTTGCATCAACCTACAAAACATCTAACATGACAAATCCACACAACTGCACAAAGTTTAATCAGCCACACAAGGTATTAACTCATTCATGAAAATATCATCATTTGCATATATCAATAATGAATATTAGCCATTATCCAAGGCTTTATACAAAACTAAGGGATTCATCCCAAGCTAACACCTTGGCTAAATTTAACATTGACACAAAACTCAAAAGTCTAAGCCTTATACATGCCATACTCAACATAATAAAACCAACTATACCAAGTGCTTCGGTTGATAATGTGCTCGATACCTCCGACGTCCGATGATCATCGAGCTAACTAGGTGGCACTATAAGAAAATGGAAAGGAGAGGGAGTAAGCATAAAGCTTAGTAAGTTGCACGCAAATAAATATAACAACTTTACCATTCATCATCATGCTCATAATACAAAATTAGGCATAAGCACAACTTACTCATCACTATCCAATACAATTCACATAGCATATATTGAGCTCACATCTCATACATTTCAAATAGGTACCTGAACCACTCACAACATGGTTATACTTTTCTCGTTTAACTTAAACTGTAATTCTCATCGTTAAACCATTTGGAATGTTATCAGATATTCACTAAGCCTTAAACATAGGGTATAATGCCGATGCCATGTTCCAAACATGGTCTTACTCTGGCTTATCCATCAAGTCGATGCCATGTCCCAAACATGGTCTTACACTGATTATCGAAATGAGGTCGACGCCATGTCCCAAACATGGTCTTACACTAGCTCTCACATATCAGTGCCAATGCCATGTCCCAGACATGGTCTTACACTGACATCTCTATACGTGCCGATGCCATGTCCTAGGCATGGTCTTACACTGACACATCTCGTAGCCGATGCATGTCCCAAACATGTCTTACACTAGTTCTCGTCTCAATGCCGATGCCATGTCCTAGACATGGTCTTACACTGGCTCTCATAATGTGGTCGATTCATGTCCCAGACAAGTCTTGCACTAGTACACAAATAACCCGAATGTTATGGCATGAATATCCGATTTATTTCTTAAGGTTCAAACGGGAGTTCTACTATCTCAATATTCATCATACATAATCATTTCCACAAACAAGCAATTTATGCTATATCAATTCAAACACATATAATAAAATGTAATTGTATTATTTGCATACAACTTACCTCAGTATAAAAAATGTAGGCGACTAGTTCAACTTAGTCCACTAGCTTTGTTTTTCCCCGGTCTAGGCCCGGATTTTGTAATTCTTGATCTAAAATGATAGAAATTCATTCATTTCATCAGCATATTAATCTAGACACTCAAAAATTCATAATTGGGAAAAATAACCATTTTGCCCCTAGACTTTCACAAAATGATCATTTTACCCCTAAGTGCAAAAATTGATTTTTATCACATTTTCTCACTAACCAAGCCTAGACGAATACTTTTTATACTAGAAGCAGCCCACAATTCTCATTATTACACACATGTAACATCTATTTCACAACTTATGCAAATGGTCCCTAGTTAAGGTATCCATGAAAACTACTTCACAAAAGTTGTTTATTTAAAAATCATGATTCATTTTCTTCCATAAAATTTATAAAACCAAAATTTTAATATCATGGAAAAACCCTAAAATTTCAACCATTTTGCAAAATAGTCCCCTTATTTGCTATAAGGGGTCCAAAAATACAAAAATCATCAAGAAAACTATCAAAATGACTTACTTATGAAGGTAAAGAGTGGCTGAAATCTTTCGAGCTTCTAAACCCCTATTTTTTCTGGTATTTTTGATGGTGAAGAGGGTGGGAAAAAGATGATATCTTTTCCTCTTTATTCTATTTCATTTTGGTCAAATAAATTACCAAATTTCCACGTAATATTGACTTTCTCTATCTTTTGTCTCCTATGGCCGACCATCACTTATCCAAGGGTCTATTTTCTCTTTAAAGACTCCAAATTTTGGTTCTCTATCTATTTAACACCCTTAGCTATCAAAATAGGACTTTTGCACTTTATGCGATTTAGTCCTTTTTCACAACTGGGCTCACAATCGCTAAAATTAATTCACCAAAATTTTCATGCACCTATAAAATCATGCTATAACACATAAAATAATATTAAAAATAATAAAACATTTTCTCTAACTTTGAATTTGTGATCTCGAAACCACTATTCTGATTAAGCACAAAATCGGGTTGTTACAATAATCTTCTCCATTACTTTGTTGCCATTTATCCTGAAATAAATCAACCCCAAATAAAAAATCTTGGATCTCCAAGATCAACTCCAACATTACTAAGAAAGTATCATTGTCGTCCCCCTCTATTAGCTTGTATAAGATCTACTTCAATTTCTTGATTAATCTTGTCAATTAAAAACTTAAATTTATAGATCTAGCATTTTGGAGAATTTTAATGATTTTGAAATATATTTTTCTAGGTTTTTAATGGATCTTTAAATTGTTTTTAAATCAGCCCTAATTTTGGCCACCATAGGTGATGGTGTGCGTGCCTAGGTGCATGAAGAGGGCTATTTTGTTTCTTAAATATTGCCCATTTATTTTCAGCTTGAATTTTTTTTCTTGAACCCTACTAATCAGTCTTTAATCACATATCAATTAGGGAAAAATGTTCTTGATCAATTGGCCATTCGAATCTTACGAATCGGGAAGCGTAAGTGAGATTAAATGCAAACTAGTTTGTTGTTTCGACATAGTTATTTGGGAAAGGTTATAGATTGATTAAATGAATTATTTTAATGAATATTGGCTACTGATTTTATAGTATATAAATGTGTTAGGTGCTGACTCAAACACCCCAAATCAACTGTAAAATCGAAGGACGGTCGCGCGTGCAATTTGTATCAAAACAATGTAAAAAATATAACTAGTTTTGATTCGTAAATTGTTGTAATTTTAATGATTGGTTTGAACCCATAAGTGGGTGTTTAAGGGCTGGTTAAGATATGAATTAATTGAATTTATACTAATTTTTTTACTTAGGTTCGTTTTAAGGTTTATTAAAGAAAATTGAAATATTCACTAAGGTGTTACGAAAAAGCAAAAGATAAAGTGTGGGTCCTAAACTCAAAAAATTAATTAAAAATGTTAATTTTTGTGATATATTTGATGATTTAGCTTGCTGATTGGATTGACTTAATAGCCAAATAATTAATTTTATAAATGGTCGAGCCAAGTACGTTTCGAGCCCTAAAAGATTGATGTGTTAGCAAAGTTGCTAGCTTGACAATGTAATTGTGTGATTGATGTTGTGATGCATGATTGTGTTATTTGGTATGAGATTGGTTGTAAATATAACATGATTTGTTGAAATATCAGTTTATGCATGATATAATTGCATGGAAAATTTGCTATGTTATATTGAAAAGGTGGCTATACATGAACATTGGAAAAATCGTAAAAGTATGTGAAATTGTGTAATGTTGAATGATACCACCTTGGTGGTATTTTGAAAGTTTGGACATTTATCCTTTCATTGAAAGTATCCGATTATTGAGGGCGTGTTGAACATGTCAAATAAGTGTGAAAAGAATTAACTTATGACTTTGAATTAGATTGTATGACATGTTGCATGTGCATTGGGGTGAGATATTTTGTGGTTGACGGAGGAGTTTTGCGGAGTACCGATGGCATATTAAGTCTTCATTTATTTGTAATTTATGCACTACATTTGGAGTACCAAAGTGATAGTCGATTATATCGCATTATTTTTTATTCGACAGTTCTACTGCGTTATTGTTATTCGATGGTTTTACCACATCATGTTATGCTCGCATTCGTTGAGTTTGGTAGACGGGTTATGGGGAACTTGTGGTGTGTAGCAGATGGTATGGGTAGGATCTTACATGTGCATTGTGTCATGATCATGTTCATTAAAATTGCTATTATTGATGATTGTTGTGCTATTTAGTTTCATGTGATATTGCTTGTACGAATGCATAGTGCTTATTTGTTTAGACTCACATTGAGCTCGTTAAGCTCACCCCATTACCTTAACTTCTCAGGCAACAAACGAACTTAGGATGGGAATTGGCATAGGGACGTACGAAGAACTCCAGACTCAACATCGTCATATCTTTATTATTTTATTTTATTTCTAATTTTATCTTTCTATTATTCAGTTTTTGGGCAATAAAATTATTAAAACTAAGGTTTGGGGCTATTTTCGATTTTGGGGATTTTCATGCATGCATGATTTTCATTCTTAGGATGGATATACGAGTTTATATACATTGAAATTGGACTATGCATGATATTTGGCTAAGTTAATCATTGGGTTAGTAATGATTTATTTTCCCCTGAAAAGAAGTTAAACAAAATGTTTTCAAAATCGATGATGAGTAAAGAGATTTTTGTAAAACACACCTTATCTACTAATATTGAGTTAACAAGGGTTGGAATAATTAAATGGACGTTTTCCAAAATCAACAAAGACAACCACAGTTTTACTAAAAGAGAGTGATTTGGAGGTTTTTAACTATCTGTTGAGTGGGTTCGACACTTAGATGTCCAATGTGGCTTTCACGATTCGTTCATAACATCTAGGCTGAGTTAGGCCAAGTTTGGGAGGTTAAATTTAGTGGTATCAGAACCTAGGTTCAAAACCTCGGATTGAATTTTCAAACCTTTTCAAAACAAGTCTACATGCATGCATACATTAAAAAGGTATTTTTAAGAAAACAAACCAAAATATTTTGAAAAGTACTTTTACAGGAAATAATAAAGTCCAAAGGTCTGATGCCAAGTCGATAGGAACAATAATGAAACTTTAGTTAGACTATAGAGACTATTGCATAAATTTGTATTGAAATAATTATATATTGTGAATGCATTAAAAGATTAAATAAAGTACTAAAGATACTTTTAGTTTTAAATTGTAGATTCATAAAAAATGAAATGAAGACTCGTGGATTGATCACTCATGGTAGGAGGGGCTGTACGAGGCGACCTTTGAGGGCTCCTGTTGAGTCGACTGCATCGCTATAGCTAGAACAAAATAATGAACCGAATGAGGTTAATAGTGGGCCCACTACTAAGGGTGGGAATATGGAAAATGGGGGTAATGATGACTATGATGAAAATGATCCTATTACATGGGCTTTGTGAAGGGCTTTGAATCAGGTTACTGGGGATCTGATGGGTGGTGTTAGTCGTAGGACGGAAGCTTCGCTCTAGTAGGGCAAAATTGTTTAGGGGTATTGTTGGAACTACTCCTACAGTGGCTGATTAATGGATGAAAACCATTGAACAAATTTTGGAGGACTTGGACTGCACTCCTGAGCAAAAAATTAAGGGTGTTGTGTCTCTGCCAGTGGTGGCAATCAGTGGTTATGGGTACTCTACTAGAGCGTATTGATTGAGCTTAATTTCAAGAGGCCTTTCAGGGTAAATTTGAGGGCCTTCACTATGTGGAGGTCCGATGGTTGGAATTTATTGAGCTTAAATAAGGTGATAGGAATGTTTCTGAGTATAAGATAGAATTTTTGAGACTAAGCTGCTATGCACTTAGTATGGTGGTGTCTAAGCAGGAAAATAGTTTCCGTTTTCAAAAGGGTCTAAGGTATGACCTCAAGGTTCAAGTAGCTCCACACCAAGAGCATGTATTTGAGGCTTTGGCTGAGAACACCAAGATTATTGAGAAAATTAAGCACGTGGAGTGCGAGAAGAAAGGGAAGTAGAGGTATCAGCCTAAAAGAGAAATGAGCCCTATTGGCCTAAACCTGTGACCTATTAAGAGGGCCGAGAGGTTAGACCATCGTAGAATAAGGAAGCAGTAGACCCTAGAGAAGGGCATTTTAGGTTTTCCAATATTGTCAGAGGTGTCATCCGGGTGAGTGTTGGAAAAGAACAGGTGCTTGTTTGGTTTGTGGCTCAATAGAGCATAAGGTTAAAGATTGTCCTTGTAAACAGGATCAGGTGCAAGCTCCGATCCAGAATCAAGGCCCACTTAAGGGAAAAAATTAGAGGGGTAATCAAAGTGCTAAGAGGGGCCATAAACAGAACCAAAATGAAAATGGTAATCAGGGTCAGAGAGCACCAGCTCAAGGTGCAAATTGGGTCGAGGCTAAGCAACCTACCTTGGTTTATGCAACTAGATGCCAATAGGACAGAGATACGACTGACATCATTGCAGGTACCTCTACTATTTACTCGGTACCTTACTTTGCTTTAATTGATATAGGATCTACCCATTCGTATATTGTTTGTAATATTGTTGTAAAACTGGGGATTGGGGTAGAGGAAACTTAAAGCACTATAACTATAGTTAGTCCATTAAGACCCTTCATACTTGTAAATAAAATTTATAAAAGATGCCCTTTAGAGGTTTAAGGAGTAGTATTTCTCGCTGATTTGATGGAATTTCCTTTCAATGAGTTCGATCTAATTTTAGGGATGGATTGGTTAGTTGAACATGAAGTTCGTTTGGATTATGCTCTGAAAAGGGTAAATTTAGTGGCGAAAACTGGAAAGAAAATTGTAATGGTTAGGGAATGTCGGAATCATTTATCCAATGTGATTTCTGCTATGGTAGCAGAAATGATGGTGCAAAAGGGGTGCAAGGCGTTTTTAGCTTATGTCTGAGATGCAAGCGTTGTTGATCTTTCAATTGATAGCATTCGTAGAGTAAGGGAATTTCCTAATGTTTTTCCTAAGGAATTGTCAGGGTTACCTTTAGATCGAGAAGTGGAATTTGGTATTGAATTGTTGTAGAGAACGACACCAGTGTCCATCATTCCTTACCGCATGACACCTAAAGAGCTTAAGGAGTTAATGGTACAGTTACAAGAACTGTTGGAGAGGGGTTTCATTAGACCCAGTATTTCACCATGGGGCATACCGATTTTGTTAGTGAAAAAGAAAGATGGTACCTTACGGTTATGTATTGACTATATACAACTGAACAAGTTAACGATCAAGAATAAGTACCCTCTACCAACGATTGACGACCTATTCGATCAGTTCAGAGGTGAAACTGTCTTTGCCAAATTTGACTTGAGATCTAGGTATTATCAACTCAAAGTAAAATAATTTGATATTCCCAAAACTACTTTTAGGACTCGTTATGGACATTATGAGTTTCTTGTCAAACCTTACTGTCAATAATGCCTTGGCAAAATCATATCTACTTTACTGCACAAAAGAGTTCTAAAATGGCCTGTCTCTCGCGAGGGTAAAACATCAAGTTACCTTGCCTGTGTCCATAGGTTTTTTAGATATCTTGCATGGGTTCCTTTTATATGATTGTGACTCTATGTCTAGATTCGACTACAAGTGTCAATTGAATACTTTCTTATTTCATTTAACTTTAATGCAACCAATCTAACCCTTTCAGAATTAGACTCAGTCTTTAGCCTGCAAACAACCTTCTATGTCTAGAGATCATTGCATTTTAATTAAGAAATAAGAACAATAAAATGAAACAGTAAAATAAATGAGATTTATATGTAACGCGTAGGTTTGTGTAAGTGTACACAGTCGTTATCAAGTAATAAGTAAGTATCGAGTTATCGTCTCCACAAGGATTGTATTTGTGTTAAATTACTTAATTGTAAAATTATACTAACAGCTTGGTAAATAAAAACACAATATGGTTGAAAAGTGATGATTAAAATATATTAAACTAAATGCAATGATCCCTAATGCAAATTATCCTAAGTATGCAAACTATATGAATGAAATATATTTTAGCAAAATGAAACACAATTTGCAACTGTAAACTATATGAATGAAATATATTTTAGTAAAATTAAACACAATTTGCAACAATTATAACATAAATAAACTAGGGAAATTATTTTAATTAAACTCAATTTATTATCAACGTGCTTAATAACATTTGGAAAAATATTCCATGGCAGTTCGATCTTTCATGAGTTTGGAAACCATATTAGGTCCTTTCGAAATCCTTTACTTAGTAAATACACATTTTACTGATCCTTATTTACTAAAGGTTTCTTATCATTCATGTGAGGTAATAGGGACGTGTTAGGTTTGAAACAGTTTAATCACACAAATCTAAAAACTATGCAGATAACAGAGCTTGGTTAGATTTGTTATGCAACCTGCAGTTTAATTGGGTTAGGATCTAAATTGAGCATGCACATTTGAATTATGTGTCTACTAGCCGTCATCTGGTTAGGATCGCTCAGCTAATTCAGGTGCATTTCAATCACATATGAACGAAATACAGGCTTGATTTTAATTAAAAACATGATCGATTAATGAACAAACATTATAAGCATGAATCAAATAAATATTATTTAATCAAAGCAATCATCCTAGCTTAAATAAAATTAAGCTAACATTGTTGTAAACAAGAATAAAGAACACATAGCAAACATTTTTAGATTAAATTAAGGAAACGAAAGATTAAACCCAAATCAAAGTGGCTATCACCCAAGACTCTGACTGATGAGGCTCCTTTGCTTCTTCACTTTACTACTTTGCTGATGGCTTTCCAAGGTGGCCGACCAAGGGCTCTTTAAGAGGATTTAATTGTTAAAATCTCTATGAAGAGATGATTCTAGGTGTGAGAAATGGAAAATGCTAAAAAGAATTGAGATAGAAGAGAGAATGATGATGGATGAGGGATAATGGATGAGGGAATGAAGGGGTCTTATTTATAGGTGAAGAGAGGTAGGTAGTTTGCTAAAATAGCTGGGTTTAGTCTCTTCCAACTTCTTTCATGAGTGGCTGGCCACAATTAGTGGAATTTGAGCTGATTTTTGCTTGATTTTTAAACAATTTAATTGCCATAATAACTCAAGACTAAGACACGATCAAATTCAAATCTTCGGGCAAATCTCTAATTTCTTCAAAAATGCAAGGACCTTGTTTAATTAAACCAAAAAGTGGTGTAAGTTTACAGCCATGTGTAGCCTAATTTGGGTTGACTTGGTCTTCAATTTGGACGATTTTTGTAATCTAACAAAGCTATCAGACCTGTCCAAAATAAATCAATAAGTTAAAGGACTAAAGAATAAAATTTATCTAATTTAAATAATTAATTACAACCCAAATTATTAATAAAATATTTTAAAATGAATTATTAAATATAATTTTATATTTCATTATTTAATTTAATCATGCATGGCTCATTTTATGTCTTAAAAATATAATATGTTCAAATAAATATAAAATAAGCCATTTTATGCATGAAAACCATATAATAGAACATAAAATCACATTTTAATAATTTCTATGTTCTAATTTCATATTTTCACATATTTCATTAATTTATTAAACGATTACTTAGTTTTAACAACGAATTTAAGTAAAAAGGTGATAAATTACATAGGAAAAATCCTATATTTTTTTCAGTTTACAATATACGACATTTATAAAATAGTTAAGGGTTCGTCGAAAATAATCCCAACCCTATGAGATTTAACTCATGGGCTGGGAATTAAAAGTCCAAACCAAAATATTATCCGACATCGCGTTCCACTACTACAATTCAATATTTTGAAGGAAATAACAGACGAACTTCGGGAAGCAACTTTCGCTTGCCCAGTCCACATTTCGGCAACACAGCATCCTTGTGGTGGCTAAGAAAGACTGTCTTCGACTTCCTGTCCCTTGCGCAGTCGAACCCTTATTCACGCCTAAGGATCTCTCTCACTTTTTCCTCGTCGTTTGTGAGATCTCCTTCATCGATTTTTATAGATAGATTAGGACAGGGTCGGCTAAAAACTTGTGATTATCTTCTCCTCTTTTAGGGGGGTTTATCTGGCACAAGTTTGAATTTGAATTTCAATTGCTGCGAGAAAAATGTTGACTTGGTCTTCCCGATATTGCCACGACATTCGTGCTGGCAAACTGCCTGCACTTTGCCCCAACACAACTTCATTCCTTTATTTCCTCGTTTCAAAACCTGTTCCTGCCATACCAATACAAAAAAAAAAACTCCACCACAAGCGATTAAAAGCACCCAATTCCCACATAGTCCAAGTTTTAATGCAATATTAAAAATGCTAACTAAAATATCCTCAAATGCAATAAAATGTACTTGAGTACAAACAATTAGCTAGGTTTAAAGGCATGAAATATAACTTTTTTCAAGAGTTATCACACCTCCAAACCTGAGTTATTACTTCTCCTCAAGCAAAATATACCTAAACAAAATTGATAAAGACCAAAATGATATTTACACTAATCTGTTATTCGAATTATTCAAATAAATTGAGCTATTCGAATTGTAAAATTCAACTTCACTCAAACTCAAAACTCAAATTATTTATTCTAATTGACTCGAATAACTCGAAATTTAATTTTTTTTATTATTTCAAATCAAACCGAATTTTACTCACTCCTAATAAAAACATACAATATCTATGTTTTTATAAACTATTACCTTATTAAAAAAAGTATAATTACAATCAATACAACTTACGAGAGTTAGCCATAGGATATCAAGGTCTAAGGACATCAATTTTTGTCTACATTACCAATACCTCATTGGTGAAATTATTAAATTTAACATATTATATTATGGGTTTTTTGTTTTTAAAATAAAAATATTTTATATTAAATATAAAATTAAAGATATTATATTTACATTATTATCAAATTTAGAATTTATATTAAAATTAAATTTATTAAAATATAAATATGACTCATAGGGGTTTTTACATTTAATTATTTTTTTTATCAACTAAAGTAATGTTTTGTACAACAAAAGTAAACTAGTCTTTATTTATACACCAAAAAACTCCGCATAGTTAAAATCCTAATAAGCAACACAATTTTATACTTGAAAGTAAGGGTAATTAAAACTTGATTCGACTCGAAAAATCGAAAAAAAATTTGAGTTTCGAGTTAAACGAATCGAGTTATTTGAGTTAACTTGAATTTATTTTCGAATTTCGAGTTCGAATCGAGTTGAGTTTTTAAATTCGAATAACTCGAATAATTCGAATAAATTGAATATCAATCTATAATATTTTGCATTTTTATCCTAAAATCTCAAACCTTTTTATTTTCCCCTTAGAACTTTTACTCTTTTTCACTTTTTGTACAAAACTTTTACTCCCTTCCCCTCCCAACCCCCATCTACCCAAAATCCATTTCCCACCAAAATTTTACTCTCCCATTTACTTTTCCTCAAAATTTTACTCCAAAAAATCCTAAAAACTTCTTATTTTCCCTCAAAATTTTTACTCCCTCCCACTTTGTCCCTAAAACTTTTGCTCTCTTTCCATCCCACCCCCCATCTACCCCAAACCCATCCCCCTTATTTTTTTAATACTTTCCCTTCAAAATTTTACTCCCCCTATTTACTTTCCCTCAAAATTTTACTCCTTAAAACTTTTTATTTTCCCCTTAAACTTGTGCTTCTCACCCTTTACTCCAAAAAAAAAATTAAAATTATCTAAAAAAATTCCCTAAACATAAATAGTAATAATTTTATTTATATCTATTATTTATATTATTAAATTAAATTTCACATTTTATATTATTTATATAATTGAATTATTTAGTCATATTGAATATTTATATTAAAATTGAATTATTAATGATGCCATAAAATTTCGTGTTAAAATTTTATACTGGTATCAATTTCATATTTTATCTTTAAAATAATTTTTATTAAAAAATCACATTTTTACATTTAATATATATTTTAATTTCAGAACATAGTGACAAGAATTTGAAGATAATTGAAACAACTTGTAACGCCCCAATTTTCGGGAATTCTGTGAATGTTGGCAAAATTTCATACTTTGATTTTGTCATTTGTGAGTGAAATTATGAAATAGGACCTATGTGAAAATGTTTGAAAATGCTATAGGCTAATTTGTAGTGGCCAAATAAATAGTAGTGCAAAATAGGAGGATTTGTATGTCAAACCTCCCATTTTACAAGAAGTGGCCGGCCATCATGTTGTTAAAGACAATATTTGCACTTGATATCTATAATTCATGGTACAAATTGATAAAAAAATTGATAATGGGTTAGGTAAATGTTCTATGATGGGCATGATAAGCATTATGGGCATTTTTTTTATTGACATTATGGCATAGGTATGGCACAAATAATATAGGTTATTTTGTGTCATAAAATGTTGGGTAATAAAATAACAAAAGGATGAAAAGAACAAAATTTTGTCCATCTTTGTTCATCATAGCCGAAAGTTAGAGAAGAGAAAGGAGAGGCGAAAGCTCTTGAGTATTCAGTCACTAGGAGGAGGAAAATTGAAGGTAAGTTCTTGGTACCTTGCTTCTATTTTGAGGTTCATGAGTTCTTCTTGATTCTACCTTAACTCTTGAAGCATATTTTGGTTTTTAGTTGTGTTGTGAGCATTTAGTCATGAATTAAAATGAAGGAAATGGTTGTTTTTTCATGTTCTTTTGATGAAAAATGGAAGATAGGTGAAGTTGAGCCAAACAAATGAGCATGCATGTGCCTTAGATGCTAAAGGGAAAAATCGGCTAACATGTTGTGCTTTAAAATGATGAAATAGAGATTATACTTAAATAAAATCATAGATATGTGATGATTGATTGGTGATATACATGTTTAAATAACATGCATGCAAGGTATGTGTGAAAGAGTGATTTGGTAATAAATCTGCTTGAGACAGCAGCAGTAACGTGATTTTGGAAAATCACCATAAATTGTGGGAGATGAATTAGAAGCTTAATAAATTATGTAATTAAATCTTATTGAGTCTAGTTTCAAATGAAATAAACAAAAACATATTTTGAATTTTGTACAATGAGAAATTTGATTCGTAATGAAGAGTGGTCAGATTAGTCAAACAGTGAAACATGGGAAACTTTGAGAAAAATCTGGTATTGATTGGCTTAATAAAAAATTCTGAAAATTTTATGGATAGAAGATATATGAGTCTATTTTTAGGGAAAATTAACGAAACTTGATTTGGAGTTTTGTAGCTCCAGTTATAAATGATTTAGTGACTGTTGTTCAGGAAGACAGCTTGCAGTGAAATTATGATTATGTGGTAAACACTGACAAAAATTTGTTAATGAGTTGCTTATTGATTTCTTATAAGCTTGCTCTGATCTGTAGGTGTGGTTGGCTGAATATTGTAAGGGGTTAATACGTAGTTCGTATTTGAATAGTTAGATTAACGTGTTAGTAATCCAATTGTAGGTGGTTCGTGTGTGGATCTCGTCAGCATATCGTCGCAAACAGGTGTGTAACTAACACCCTCTTATAGACTAGATCGGCACAAGCCGAAAATGTGACAGCCCTAAATTGACCCTAGTCGGAAAGTGGTTTCGGGACCACAAAACCGAGTCATAAAAAAATAATTAACAGTCATATTCGATGCTTATTATATGTGAATATGAATGTGTGGAAGTTTCATACTTTAATTTGGTCAGTATATGTGAAATTTATTAGTAGGGACTTATGTGAGACAATTGTGAAGTGTGTTAGACTAATGTAAAAGTGAGCTAATAGTGCATGATGTAAAAAAAGTGTACTTGCATGTCAAATTAGCCAAAGTATGGATAGTGGCCGGCCATGGTATGGGTTATTAATGATAATATGTATTTTTCTATTAACATTTTTAGATTATAAAATGAGTTAATGAATTAAGAATAATAAAATATGAGGGGAGTGGGAGGAGAAACCAAAGTTGTTTCATCCTTGCTCCTCCATTTTGCCGTAACTTGAGGGAGGAAGAAGAAAGGAGTTCTCTTGCTTCATGTTCGGCTTGGATGATGATTAGGAAGAGGTAAGTACTTTGAAATTCTTGGAAATTTATGTATAAATAAGGTGGTTAGTTCAAGTTCTATTCATTCCATGGATTAAGTTTCGGTTGTTTGGAGGTTTGATATTCGGCCAAGTAGTTTGAAGCTCTTAGTACATATATTTTTTTTTCTTCTTGAAGGTTGAAATTGGTTTGTTCTTATGGAGGTGTCGAATGTGGTCATTGAAGGGCCTTGACGAATAATATGTGTGGCTTGGGTTTATAACATTCGGTTAAGGAAGTTTGTGTGCTAGCAAGTTTGGTTTAATATATATAGATGTAAATCACCTTGTATTTGATAATTTGAAGAGTAGGAAATGGCAAATTAAAATGATGTTGGGTAAATTTTTAGTTTAGTTGTGCTTAAGCATTCGGCATTAATAGTTGATATTGGCTATGAAAGTATGAAAGATTAGAGATTATTTTTTTTAAATGAATTATGACCTTAATATGAACAAGATAGAAAGTCGGTTACAGATGTGATTGAGTGATTCGGTCATTGATGGGCATTATGGTAACCTAATTGTAGTTTGCTACCTTTAATTTCGAGATGGAATTTGAATATATAAGCTAAGTTGAGCGGTTAGGGCCGAATGAGGTATATAAGATATTAAAGCATGCTAGAATTATACATTAGTGAAAATGTGTGATTGTACTAAATTCCCTACTTGAATTCGGTTAGGTATAGTCATGGTATGAGCTCATTAGGGATACTACCTTATAAGTGAATGTAGCTTTAGTTAACTTTATGTGTTATGCGTGTGTTAAAATAATTAATGATTTGGATGTTATTATAGGTATTTATGCTAAAGAATTTTTCGGCTATGTTTTGTACCCATGTGATGACTCTAATGTCTAATATAATTAGGTATATAGTTGGTTTCATTATTAAAAATAAGGGTTAAGTACCTTGAATTTCTCTTTGATGTTCAAAATGATTAAATCAATTTATTTATTAAATTAAGCTCAAGAGCAAAGGGGAACTAAATCTGATAAAGGAAAGGAAAAAGTGATCGAATAGCCATTGAAATCGTTCAACAACATCCGAGGTAAGTCTTTGAGTAATGAAATTTAGCTTATGATTTAATAAGGCAATTATTTGTCTATGAGCAAAATAATTAACTTGTGACCTGACGATTCTACTTGAATTACATGATAAAATAAATAAGTAAGGTATTTACTTGTAGCCGAATGGTTATGGAAATCTTGTGGATTAATGAAACGGGATCATGTTATTTGTTTAGGATTAATGAATCGAACGATGTATGGTTAGTAAACATGCTGTAATTGTATTCGAGTATCAGGAATGATATCCAGATGTGATATGATATATACATATGCATATATGTGTGACTGCTAATCGGGGTCTAAATCCGAGCTTGGTCTCGAAGGGCTTTTGAGCCAGTGCTAATAACCGAACTTAGTTTCGAAGGGCTTTAAAGCCAGTGTCATAACCGGACTTAGTTCCGAAGGGCCTTCGAGCCAGTGGTCTAATCCGAGCTTGGTCTCGAAGGGCTTTTGAGCCAGTGCTAAGAATCGGGCTTGATTCCGAAGGATGTTTGTGCCAGCATAATATTTGAGGGTGAAAACCCATAAGTGTTCGTACGAGAAATCATATAATACATGTTGGAATAATTTTAATCACATGTGCTACTTACTGTAAGATAACCAGGTAAGTAATTTACTCTTGTTGAGAATATGAATATACTTCAATTATGACTTTGAAATTTGATGGGAATGCTTAGCACATTATTTAAATCATCCGAACGTTTATGATCTGATTATGATGTATGAGTTTCGAATTAGAGAGTTCAATGTCATAGTTATGAAATGTATGTGTATATGCATGAAATTGACATGGACATTTGAGATGAGCGCATTCGGTTATGGATTGGATTTAGCTGGATAAATTGGTTTCACCTTTGTGATATTAATGATAAAAGTGATATCTCGGTTATGTTTCTATTCGGCCAAGGGATGAAACAAACAAACTTGATATTATTATGCCATTCTTTTAAATGATTTCATTACTTAAAACTTACTAAGCATCGAAATGCTTGTTCTCTGCTTTAATTCTCTGTTTTATAGATTTTGTTCGTCAACTATCGGACTCGGGAGTGTCAAAGTCGAAGTCATCCACACTATCTAAGCCACTTTTTGGTACTCTTCAGTTGAACTTGATAATGGCATGTATAGGGCTGACCCTTGATGTTAATTAAGTATCTTTTGGTAATGTATATTCGTATAGCCATGCAAAAATGGCTTGTTTATTTTGAGTATAACATTATGGTCACTTTGTATATATGGTCTTATGATATGGTTATTAAGTGGTGTGGAAATGTTTGGTAATGATTAGCCATTGGAATGGCCAATCATGGTCCTATTGGTGCTACGTACGTCATGGCTAATCGTGATTATACTTGAAAATAATGTATGTCAATTTACTAACTGATTCATGGAAAATTTGAAATAGGTAAAATTTACCTTAAAAGAGATGCTGACAGCAGCAGTGATGTGAATTTTAAAAATCACTAAAAATAGTAAGAATGGAATTAAATAGTGAATAAATTATATAATCGAAGCTTGATGAGTCTATTTTCATATGAAAGAAATGAAACGACCATATGAGCCGTATTTCATGAGATGTTTAAGTTTTTGTGAAACAGGGCCAGAGCGTTTTCTGGATCCCCTGTTCTGATTTTGAAAATTTACCATAAATTAACCAGAGACAATTAGAAGTCATGCTTTGTATGTACAAATTCCTTTTTGAGTCTAATTTCATTAGAAACAAACGGAATATGTATTGAAGCTCTGTACAGGAAGATATCTAAGTCGTAATGCATGAAGGTCAGAGTAGTCGAACCCTGAAACAGGGGAGACTTTAACTAATAAACTGTACTAATTGGCCCAACCAAAAATTCTAGAAAAAATTTGTAGATGAATATATGAGTCTAGTTTCATGAAAAATTTACGGAATCGGTTTTCGAGTTTTGGAACTCGAGATATGATTTTTAAAGTGACCGTGATGCAGTTAGCCAGCTGGTCTAGAAATTTTTAAAATAAACTGTGTAAGTAAATGAATTAAGTCTGTTAGCACCTCGTGTTCGACTCCGGCAACGGTCTCGGGTACGGGGCCCTACAGAAAAGCCGAAATGCCAAAAAGCCGGTATTTTGAGATCTTGCGAGTGTGTGAATGCTCATGAGATTAATAGTTTGATGTATATGGTAAATTAAAGTGATAAGACTGCAGAGTGCGCGATTCTGTGCATTTCGATATTTTTGGGCTTAATGGGCCAAAAACGGGATAATGGGCCAACGGGCCCAAATTGTTAAGAAAACGCGATAAGTGTTTCTAATCGTACGTAAATGACTATGTTATGTATGAAAACCTTAAGAATAGTTAAATTACTTGAATACCCCTATGTATGCAAAATAACCATTATACCCCTAGGGTTACTTTTGACTGAAAAGCATGACGATCTAATTCTGTATGATGTATGCCATGATTATATATCTGTTGCATGGGGACTTGGGTTATACTATGGAGGAAGCGCCTTGGTGGCTATGCCACAATTTATCTAATCTGGTGGCTCTGCCACATATATCTGTCCTGGTGGCTATGCCACAATTATTTGATTTGGTGGCTCTGCCACATATATCTGTTCTGGTGGCTCTGCCACAATATCTGTATTTGGTGACTTCGTCACAATATCTGGCAGCCTCACTGCAATTTCTGTGGTGTGTAGCGGTTGAGTGGGTCGAGTAGTCTCCCCACATGGTGTAAAGCTGATACGGGGGTGTTATGGATGAATCTGGGTTGGGTTTCTGCATAAACATGTAATATCTATTCTGTTCTGTTATGGGCCTATGGGCTTTTTTCTGAATTCTGTTCTGGGCTAAGGCCAACTTATTCTATTTCTGTGGTTTGAGCTGATATAGGCTATGGTTGGGTTAATTTACATACTGAGTTTCTCCAAACTCACCCCTTTTATTTTCATCCACGCAGGTAATCCCCAACCATAGTGGGCTTGGAGCTGTGAGGGAATTCGGAGTGGCCACCCGTTCTAAAAGTTTGATTTTCTTCTGGTGAACTGGACATCCTTTTATTTACGTTTGAAGTTTTGGGTTTTTAAATGTAATAAGGCCGCTTAATTATTTTTTATGGTTTTAATATGTACTACTAAGATAGGTATTACTTATTTTAACTGTTGAAATTAGATAGCTTTAGGGCGCGTTTTCAAAAACAACAATTGATTTCAAAATAACACGACAACAAGCAAAGCTTCCACAATGAAAGTATTTTCCAAAATTAATCACTTTTCCTAAAAATGACTTAATCAAATCGATTTCCTAGAAATATCCATGACGTTAAGGTGTGGCAATGGCGGTATGCATGTCTAGGATTGGATCTGAAGGGAGCTTGGTACTTAAGCAGTCCGATGGACTCACCACCTCTTTTCCGGTTTCCTACCTGGTGCACTGCTTCCATTCACTTTAACCTATAATGAAATTATCTTTTAAAACACTAAGTAAGTTTTTCTGGATCAACAATATAAAATGTTTTGAACGCTTCGATGTGGCATGTCGGATCCGGTCATAACGTCTGGGCCGGGTTTGGGATGTTACATTAGTGGTATCAGAGCCTAGGTTGCAACAACTTGGCTGTGGAATGGATTTAGAAAAACAAAGATTTTCAAAAGCGAAAATTTTATAAAGAATGCGAAAACTCAATTTTCAAAATTTAGATCTTTAGAAGGTGGCATTCCGAATCTCCGGCTCAAGTCTGTAAGTATTCTGAATTTTTCTGAATATTTTCCTGAATTATCTGTCTGTACTGAAACCCTACTAGGACACTCGAGATAGGATGATACTGAAACCATAGGAAAATCTAATAAGAGATTAAAACTGTAGCTAGACTTCGATTCTACGAAAACAAACTTTGAATTACTGTCTGATTCATAAAACATCTGTAATAATCATTGGAATACTAAGTTAATGCATAAAATTCGTAAATAGATAATACGATATGAGTACAAGAGCTACTTGTGGAAGAGGCCGTGGACGTGGCCGAGGAAGGGCTCGAGTGGTATCTTCATCTTCGGGACATATGCCGGCAGCAAATGCACCGGTACCATTAGCAACGGAAGTGGAGTCTCATGATCGTGGTGCCGGGGATAACGCTTTGTCGCAGGCAATGCTTCGTGTTCTGGAAAGGGTTGCCGGGACAAGTTCGAGCAACTGAATTTGAGGATCGATTTTTCAACGACTCCGGGCCAGCGAAGTGGAGATCTTTAAGGGTGTGTCTGGTATCGCCTCGAATGTGGCAGAATCTTGGTTGGAGGCCACAGAACGAATTATGGATGACTTGGATTGCTCTGTGGAGCAGAAGCTGAAGGGAGCCGTATCGTTGCTACGGGACGAGGCTTACCAGTGGTGGCTCACTGTAAAAGAAGGAACCCTAGCTGATAGGGTAACTTGGGAACTGTTTAAGACGACCTTTAAAGGGAAGTATGTTGGAGCGAGTTATGTGGACGCCTGCAGGAAGGAATTCCTGAATCTGGTGCAAGAAGGAAAAACAGTTGCCAAGTACGAGGCCGAGTTTCTGAGGTTGAGCCGGTATGCTGTAGGCATAGTTACTACGGAGTATGAGCGAAGTCTGCGCTTCGAGGATGGTCTTAGAAATGACCTCAGGGTGTTAATCACTCCGCAGAGGGAGCGAGACTTCGCGGTCTTGGTGGAGAAGGCAAGGATCGTTGAGGAGGTTAAGCGTGCTGAAAAGAAAAATCGGGAGATGGATAAGAACTGTTTTCGGAGGGATTCAGGACCCTCAGGTGGTGCAAATAGGATTATTAAGAGAGCAAGAGTGGAGGAACCAGTTCAAGCAGTGCCGATGAATGTGGTCAGACAATCAATCTGTGGAGACTATGGTAAGGTACATTTGGGCGAGTGTAGGAAACACTCTGGTGCTTGTTTCTGATGTGGATCTATGGAGCATAGAGTACGGGACTGCCTTTAGAAAGCTGATCAGATTCAAGTTGCTGAACAGAGGATTGCTCAACCCGTAAGGGGTAGACCCCAACCACCGAGAGGACGTGGACAAGGTAGGGGTGGAAATGGAAACGGTCGAGGTCGGGGGGCACCTGGCAGGGGTGTCGGAAATGCTGAAGCTCGACAACCAGCTTTGGTGTATGCAGCTCGTCGTCGAGAGGAGGGCGACGCACCTAACGCCATAACTGGTACGTTCTTCGTTTCTGGCATGCCATATACTGCTTTGGTGGATATTGGATCTACTCATTCCTATGTTGCATGTGCCATATCTAGGTTGTTGGGTGTGCACTCTGAGAAGATGGTGAGTGGGGTATCTATACTAAGTCCTTTGGGTCACTCGGTTAGGGTAGACAAACTGTATAGGGATGTACCCTTAGAAACTCAAGGTAAGATTTTCCCTAGAGATCTGATAGAGTTACTGTTCGAAGAGTTTGATCTCATTTTGGGAATGGACTGGCTTGTTAAGCATAAAGCGACTCTGGGTTGTACTGCTAAACGAATGGTGTTAAGGACCACAAAGGATGAGGAGGTTATAGTGATAGGTGAGCGAAGGGATTATTTGTCCAATGTGGTGTCAGCATTAAGAGCCGAAAAGTGGATTTGGAAAGGTTGTGAGGTCTATTTGGCATTTGTAAGTCGGTCAGAAGAGGAGGGATTGTCAGCGGATAAGGTTAGGACTATAAAGGAGTTCCAAGATGTTTTTCTGGAGGAGCTTCCAGGATTGCCTCCGAACCAAGAAGTGGAGTTTGGAATCGACTTATTGCCTGGAACGGCACCAGTGTCTATCGCACCGTATAGAATGGCACCGAAGGAGTTGGTGGAGCTAAAGGCACAAATTCAAGAGTTGTTGGATATGGGCTTCATTAGGCCAAGCGTGTCTCCATGGGGAGCACCGGTGCTATTCGTGAAGAAGAAGGATGGTACAATGCGGATGTGCATTGATTATCACCAGTTGAACAAACTGACAATTAAGAATAAGTATCCACTGCCAAGGATTGACGATCTGTTCGACCAGCTTAGAGGGGCTTCTGTATTTTCTAAGATCGACCTCCGATCTGGATATCATCAGTTAAGGGTCAAGGAGGCGGATATCCATAAGACGACATTCAGGACTCGGTATGGTCATTACGAGTTTTTGGTTATGCCATTTAGACTGACGAACACTCCTGCAGCATTTATGGATCTGATGAATCGGGTGTTCCAACCATTTTTGGATCGATTCATAGTCGTCTTCATTGATGATATCCTGGTATATTTTGAAACTGAAGCAAAACATGATGAGCATCTTCGTATAGTGCTGCGAGTGTTAAGGGAGAAGGAACTCTTCGCGAAGTTCAGCAAGTGTGAATTTTGGTTGAGGGAGGTAACCTTCTTAGGACATGTGGTCTCTACCGAAGGGATTAAGGTGGACTCTCGAAAGATTGAAGCAATTTTGGAGTGGAAGCCATCTAGGACGGTGTCGGAAATTTGAAGTTTCCTAGGGTTGGCAGGATACTACAGAAGGTTTGTGGAAGGTTTTTCTGTGATGACAGCACCTCTGAAAAAACTCATAAGGAAAGGGGTATCGTTTGTATGGACTGAGAAGCAGCAGGAAGCTTTTGAGAAGTTGAAGAAAGTTCTAACTGAAGCACCTGTGTTGATTCAGCCGGAGTCTGGAAAGGATTTTACTGTGTACAGTGACGCATCACATGTGGGTTTGGGCTGCGTGTTAATGCAGGAAGGTAAGGTGGTTGCATATGCATCACGACAGCTTAAACCTCACGAAGGGAACTATCCTACTCATGATTTGGAGTTGGCGGCAGTGATATTTGCACTTAAGATTTGGAGACATTACTTGTACGGGGAGAGGTGTAGTATATACACAGACCACAAGAGTCTTAAGTATTTGTTGACTCAGAAGGAGCTGAACCTTAGGCAAAGGAGATGGATTGAGTTGTTTAAGGATTATGACTGTTCGATCGAGTATCACCCAGGCAAGGCTAATGTGGTAGCCGATGCTTTAAGTCGTAGAACCGTATCTGATCTCAGAGCAATGTTTGCTCGTTTGAGTCTGTATGATGATGGCAGTTTGTTGGCTGAATTGCAAGTAAGGCCAACCTGGGTGGACCAGATTAAGGAAAAACAGTTGGAAGATGAGTCTTTGGTTGCTCGTTTTCAACAAGTTAAGGAAAGGGAAACTTCTGAGTTCGGTTTAAATGGTGATGGAGTTCTATGTTTCCAAGGAAGAATTTGTGTTCCGAGGGACTCTGATTTAAGGCAGACAATATTGAAGGAAGCTCATGGGGGACTATGTGACATGCATCCTGGAAGGAATAAGTTGTATCACGACTTGCGAGAATTGTACTGGTGGCCTGGACTTAAGCTAGAAGTAACGGAGTTTGTAGGAAAATGTCTGACATGCCAACAAGTGAAAGCTGAGCATCAATTACCTTCTAGACTGTTACAGCTAGTGAAGATACCACTTTGGAAGTGGGAGAGGGTAACCATGGACTTTGTGAGTGGGTTGCCTTTGACACCATCAAAAAAAGACTCGGTGTGGGTGATTGTGGATAGGTTGACCAAATCCGCCCATTTCATACCTGTACGTACTGACTTTTCGCTTCAAAAGTTAGCCAAGTTGTATGTGGCAGAGATTGTACGACTTCATGGAATCTCAGTTTCGATTGTCTCTGACCGGGATCCCAGATTCACATCTCGGTTTTGGTAAAAGTTGCATGAGGCGTTGGGGACGCGATTGAACTTTAGTACGGCTTTCCATCCCCAAACTGATGGTCAGTCAGAGAGGGTTATTTAGATTCTGGAGAAAATGTTGAGGGGATGCGTGATTGACTTTCGAGGTAGTTGGGAGGATTACTTGCCGTTGGCAGAATTTGCGTACAATAATAGTTACCAGGCGAGTATTCGAATGGCACCGTATGAAGCACTGTATGGATGAAGGTGTCGTACACCTAGTTGTTGGACTGAACTAGGAGAGCGACAAATTCTTGGACCAAAATTGGTAGCTGATACTGAGGATAAGGTCAGAATAATTAGGGACCGGTTAAAAGAAGCATCTGATAGGTAAAAGTCGTATGTAGATTTGAAGCGTAAGGAGATTGAGTACTCAGTAGGTGATATGTTCTTCTTAAAGGTTTCTCCTTGGAAGAAGATAATAAGGTTCGGTAAGAAGGGCAAGTTGAGTCCGCGGTTCATTGGGCCTTATCGGGTTTTGAAGTGAGTTGGCCCAGTGGCTTATCAGTTGGAATTGCCTCCAAAGTTAGGCAAGATTCACGATGTTTTTCATGTCTCCATGTTAAGGCGTTATCGTTCTGACCCTGCTCATGTCCTGCCAGTTGCAAAAATTGAAGTTCAGACTGATTTGACCTTTGAGGAGGAGCCTGTGCAAATATTGGCTCGAGGTGTTAAGGTTCTCAGAAGGAAATCTATCCCGTTAGTGAAAGTGCTTTGGCGTAATCATGGAAGGGAAGAAGCTACTTGGGAATCAGAAGAGACTATGCGTCAACAATACCCTCAACTATTTGGATCAGGTAAATTTCGAGGCCGAAATTTCTTTAAGGGGGTAGAGTTGTAACGCCCCAATTTTCGGGAATTCTGTGAATGTTGGCAAAATTTCATACTTTGATTTTGTCATTTGTGAGTGAAATTATGAAATAGGACCTATGTGAAAATGTTTGAAAATGCTATAGGCTAATTTGTAGTGGCCAAATAAATAGTAGTGCAAAATAGGAGGATTTGTATGTCAAACCTCCCATTTTACAAGAAGTGGCTGGCCATCATGTTGTTGAAGACAATATGTGCACTTGATATCCATAATTTATGGTACAAATTGATAAAAAAATTGATAATGGGTTAGGTAAATGTTCTATGATGGGCATGATAAGCATTATGGGCATTTTTTTATTGACATTATGGCATAGGTATGGCACAAATAATATAGGTTATTTTGTGTCATAAAATGTTGGGTAATAAAATAACAAAAGGATGAAAAGAGCAAAGTTTTGTTCATCTTTGTTCATCATAGCCGAAAGTTAGAGAAGAGAAAGGAGAGGAGAAAGCTCTTGAGTATTCGGTCACTAGGAGGAGGAAAATTGAAGGTAAGTTCTTGGTACCTTGCTTCTATTTTGAGGTTCATGAGTTCTTCTTGATTCTACCTTAACTCTTGAAGCATATTTTGGTTTTTAGTTGTGTTGTGACCATTTAGTCATGAATAAAAATGAAGGAAATGGTTGTTGTTTCATGTTCTTTTGATGAAAAATGGAAGATAGGTGAAGTTGAGCCAAACAAATGAGCATGCATGTGCCTTAGATGCTAAAGGGAAAAATCGGCTAACATGTTGTACTTTAAAATGATGAAATAGAGATCATACTTAAATAAAATCATAGATATGTGATGATTGATTGGTGATATACATGTTTAAATAACATGCATGCAAGGTATGTGTGAAAGAGTGATTTGGTAATAAATCTGCTTGAGACAACAGCAGTAACGTGACTTTGGAAAATCACCATAAATTGTGGGAGATGAATTAGAAGCTAAATAAATTATGTAATTAAATCTTATTGAGTCTAGTTTCAAATGAAATAAACAAGAACATATTTTGAATTCTGTACAATGAGAAATTTGATTCGTAATGAAGAGTGGTCAGATTAGTCAAACAGTGAAACATGGGAAACTTTGAGAAAAATCTGGTATTGATTGGTTAAATCAAAAATTCTGAAAATTTTATGGATAGAAGATATCTGAGTCTATTTTCAGGGAAAATAAATGGCACTTGATTTGGAGTTTCGTAGCTCCATTTATAAATGATTTAGTGACTGTTGCTCAGGAAGACAGCTTGCAGTGAAATTATGATTATGTGGTAAACACTGACAAAAATTTGTTAATGAGTTGTTTATTGATTTCTTATAAGCTTACTCTAATCTGTAGGTGTGGTTGGCCGAATATTGTAAGGGGTTAATACGTATTTCGTATTTCAATAGTTAGATTAACGTGTTAGTAATCCAATTGTAGGCGGTTCGTGTGTGGATCTCGTCAGCATATCGTCGCAAAAAGGTGTGTAACTAACACCCTCTTATAGACTAGATTGGCACAAGCCGAAAAGCCGAAATGCTGAAAAGTCGGTATTTGAGATCTTGCGAGTGTGTGAATGCTCATGAGATTAATAGTTTGATGTATATGGTAAATTAAAGTGATAAGACTGCAGAGTGCGCGATTCTGTGCATTTCGATATTTTTGGGCTTAGTGGGCCAAAAACGGGATAATGGGCCAACGGGCCCAAATTGTTAAGAAAACGCGGTAAGTGTTTCTGATCGTACGTAAATGACCATGTTATGTATGAAAACCTTAAGAATAGTTAAATTACTTGAATAACCCTATGTATGCAAAATTACCATTATACCCCTAGGGTTACTTTTGACTGAAAAGCATGACGATCTGATTTTGTATGATGTATGCCATGATTATATATCTGTTGCATGGGGACTTGGGTTATACTATGGAGGAAGCGCCTTGGTGGCTATGCCACAATTTATCTAATCTGGTGGCTCTGCCACATATATCTGTCCTGGTGGCTATGCCACTATTATCTGATCTGGTGGCTCTGCCACATGTATCTGTTCTGGTGGCTCTGCCACAATATATGTATCTGGTGACTTCGTCACAATATCTGGCAGCCTCACTGCGATTTTTGTGGTGTGTAGCGGTTGGGTGGGTCGAGTAGTCTCCCCACATGGTGTAAGGCTGATACGGGGGTGTTATGGATGAATCTGGGTTGGGTTTCTGCATAAACATGTAATATCTGTTCTGTTCTGTTATGGGCCTATGGGCTTTTTTCTGAATTCTGTTCTGGGCTAAGGCCAACTTATTCTATTTCTGTGGTTTGAGCTGATATAGGCTATGGTTGGGTTAATTTACATACTGAGTTTCTCCAAACTCACCCCTTTTATTTTCATCCACGCAGGTAATCCCCAACCATAGTGGGCTTGGAGCTGTGAGGGAATTCGGAGTGGCCACCCGTTCTGAAAGTTTGATTTTCTTCTGGTGAACTGGACATCCTTTTATTTACGTTTGAAGTTTTGGGTGTTTAAATGTAATAAGGCCGCTTAATTATTTTTTATGGTTTTAATATGTATTACTAAGATAGGTATTACTTATTTTAACTGTTGAAATTGGATAGCTTTAGGGCGCGTTTTCAAAAGCAACAATTGATTTCAAAATAACACGACAACAAGCAAAGCTTCCGCAATGAAAGTATTTCCAAAATTAATCACTTTTCCTAAAAATGACTTAATCAAATCAGTTTCCTAGAAATATCCATGACGTTAAGGTGTGGCAATGGCGGTATGCATGTCTAGGATTGGATCCGAAGGGAGCTTGGTACTTAAGCAGTCCGATGGACTCACCACCTCTTTTCCGGTTTCCTACCTGGTGCACTGCTTCCATTCACTTTAACCTATAATGAAATTATCTTTTAAAACACTAAGTAAGTTTTTCTGGATCAACAATATAAAATGTTTTGAATGCTTCGATGTGGCATGTCGGATCCGGTCATAACGTCTGGGCCGGTTTTGGGATGTTACACAACTAAGAAAGCAAAGAAGCTAACCCGTATATAAAAGATTAATAAATAAATTATGAGGTGAAGAGAGTTAATAAAAAAATTGATTATGGTGGACAGATTTTATTATGGTAGGTGACAGTGGTTACAAGAACCCAAAATTATTTTTTAAAATTTAACTCGAACAAAAATATTCGATTCGAATTCCATCTCACTCAACTCGATTCGAGAAAATTTCAAATCAAATTAAGATAATAAAATATGATTTGTCAACTCGGTTAACTCAAAATTTTTTAATTCGATTCAATCGAACGCTCACCCCTACTTGAAAGATAAGTTGAGGGGTTATTTGCAACATAAACACCTCTCTGCTTTAATTTTTTTTATAAAACCTTCCACCTTTTTCGTTTATTAAATTAGTCCCTACAATTTTATATTTATTCTTAATTTATATTTAACTTAATATTATTATTTACATTAATCCCTATATACTTATGAAAAAACATCATCTTTTCTTTCCTTTTTATTTATAAAAACTTACTTTTATAGAATTAACATAAACATTTTTCAATCTTTATGATATTAATACTTAACATATCACTCCAATTAATTAATTGAGAACTTTTACTTTTATATTTAAATGTTTAAGTAATAAATATTAAAAAACTATATTTTGTAATTTTAACAAAACATAAAAAAATCTAACTAATATATATTAAAAATATATTTTATAATTTTAAATAAATAAATTAAATAGTTTTCTAATATATAATAATTAATAAACATAATTAAAATAAATAATAAATAAGAGTTAATATTCTTTTAACATTCTTCTATCAAATTTTAATATTTACATAAAACTAATAATTTATAATCACGCAAAAGTATATTATGTATTATTATAAAACTTTTACTACCAAAGTTTATTAATTTTAAATTAACACTTTTATATAATAATTTTAAATAATGAAAATTTGCTTTTCTTTAAAATTCTTAAATAATATATCATCATTATTTTACTTTGAATATATTGTCACAAATATTAATTAATCAAGTTTATTTTATTAATTTTTTATTCTTTAACTTATATTTATCATAATACAAATTATAAAAAAGTCTAAAAATTATACATTTATATAATTTTGTATTTACTTTCTCAATCATAATAATTCTCAAACATTTCAAAACTTTAAAAAGTTAATATTATTTATTTTAGTTTATACATATTAAAAAAGCCTTTGTTTGCACTAGTTCTTAAACAAATCTGTTCTAACTTCTATCGGAACAAAAGTAGAAATTATGACAGAACATTTTATAACAGAGCAGTTTTAAGATAAAGTATAGCAAGGAGCAAAGTAATGATAGAATTAACACATGATATTTGTTTATATAATTTGTATTTACCAATCCTACTATGTAAAACTTTACTTAAAGAATGATTTCCTTCAGCGAAACTACCCTCTACACAAATGAATATTTGCAACCCCAATATTGAAACTAAATTGTTACAAATCATTATCCCAAAATACCTTACAATATAAATCATAAAACTCTCCAAAAATTCCTAAAAGACTGTTGAACAAAACACCAAACAATACAAAAAAAAAAAGAACTCAACAAAGTAGTTGACAAAGACACTCTAAAGTTGATCACAAGTGGCCACACTTCTACCTATTTATAGACCTCTTTTTTTTATATATATTTTTCATGTCCATTTTACAGTTCATGTTCAGGGTTCGGGGTTTGTGGTTGTTCCTTCCAACAATGTCGTTTCCAAAATTTGAACTTAGATCCTCCCCTTCGAAGTGCAATGTACACCCAACCACTTATTGGTATATATAGGCCTCTTTAAGTGATCATATTTTGATAAACTTTAAACTCTTATTTAAAAATTAAAATTATCACATTAATTATATTGAGTATTTATCACAAAAAAAAAAAACCTTTATAAACATGTTTTCTAGTGGCTTTCAAACTCTCTCTAAGGATAATAATAAGGATAACAATAAGTAACTTCAACACTTTAAACTTCTCCCCTTCAAGTTAGTTGAATAGATGAAGGATGATTAATCTATATTGTAGCACGAAATTTCTTCCCCATTTGCTACTCAACATGATTAAATCATAAACCATATCATTAAAAAGTCAAACATGTTAGCTCAAAAACTTTGATTACACCAAAATTATTATTTTATCTGTCGTTCAAACATGAAGTGAGACAAGAGAAGTAGTCAAAATTCTAAAACATACAACTAGTATTATATATATAATACAAAAAATAAATATACTGAATTAATTTATAATTTATATTTAATAATAATTTTTTGCATTTTCCCTTTTTTTTAAATTTTTTTTCTCCTTTAAACTAAAATAAAAATAAATAAATTTTATTGGCTCATAAAATACTTCAAATATATAATTTTTGTTTCCCTTCTTATATTTCTTACTTTTTCTTTTTATTTATCTATACTGTACTACTTTATATTAGTTACTATAAATTTTATTTACACAAGTTTAATTATAAAAACAAAAGCAAATGAAATGAAAATAAAAATCTTTTTTATTAAGTAGGGTAAATAAATTGGAGTTTAAAAAATTCATGAGTAAACATAAATAAACTACCCATATTTTTTTTTAGTGTAGTAAACAAAATTTTAAAAAATATATTTTAAAAGAATGAGACAAGTGGTAATATTTAAATTTTGATTGCTGGAATTAAAATTTTTCACTCCTAATAAATCAAATACTAATGCATAAATGAATATCTATGCTAACTTAAAACTCTTACTTTAGTCTCATATCACAAATTAATTAAATACCAACTTAATTAAGTAAAACCAATAAAAAATAAACTTAATAGGGTTAAATATGATTACACTTTTTAATTATCTTATTAATTAATTTTTTTAAAATGATCGTTGCTTAAATATATTTTTACATTATTTTTTTCTTTTTCACCCACATAATAGGATATGTTATAAATTATAATTTATGATTTAAATTATTATATAAGTTGTTATTATTTATATTATTTATATAAAGGATAAAAGGAAAATAAATTTTTAAAATTTTAAAATATTTTAATTATAAAATAAAATATTATTTATTTATAAAAATAATAAAAGATAAATGAATAATAAAAACAATCTAAAGAACTGAATAACTTTAATTAAAAATATAATAATAGTTTGAGAAAAGTATCAATTACCCCCAAAATCATTCAAATTTTTCCTAGCGACTGACCCGACCGAACATGAAAACCAGTAGCTCTGGACCATCTGACTTTTGGGTTTGGGCCCTTTTCCGCGTAGCTTCAACATCACGCGGTTTCCATGACCTTTACCTACCATCTTATCTACACTCTTCTCGTGCCCTTTATAAATCCGCCTTCCCCACGGAGCAAGTCATCGATACGTGAGAGAGAGAGGGGTAGAGTGTTGATCTTTGAGATGTAGATCGGAACACTCCTTTTTGTGATTCCTTCTCTTCGTTTGCCCATTTCAGCTTCCTCCATCTATCTCGTGTTTCTCTCATCTATGAAATTTTCAAGCAGTAAGAGAAAGGGAGAGAGTGGTGTTGGGGGTTGGAGGTGTGGGAGAGTTGGGCAAGAATTATGACCTTTGTTCAATCCAAAGGGGCAATTCTTACCAACCCCTCCCATACCCTTGATTTCCAACCGTTGCTCCCCTTCCCTGCCTTGGGTCCATTCCCTTTTGTTTGCTTCTTTTAAGGTTTGGTTTCCTTTTCGTATAATTTTCTTCTTTAGTTCTTATAATTATTTTGTTTAAATTTCATAATTTTCCAAGGAGTTTCCTAGTGAATATTGGGTATTAGATCTGGTTGTGATTTTCAGAGAACAGCAACTAAGAGCTGCAGCTTTCATGATTTATAGGAGCTTGTAATATTTCATATGTTTGTTGACAAATTTAAAAGCCAGGAGCCCTGGGCTGGAGATGAATTCTGTAGAAATCTCCTGGAGGAAAACGAATCACGAAGTGTCCATTTGTGCCGTGGAAGAGGCCTAGAGGTGAGCCCATTGGCCGGAATTTGGGCCGAGTCCGACTAAAAATTGAGGCCCATTTACTAGGCCGGGGTTCGGCTTCATCCGGAAAATGAGTTTAAAATTTTATTTAAGCCCGATCAGAATAAAAATATTAAAATTTAAGCTCAATTTGGCCGTTTATATTATTTTTTTATATAATATTAAAAAATATATAATAAATTAAAAATATTAAAAATATCAAAATAAATATTTGTCAATAAATTGAAATTTTTTTAAAAAAATTATGTATATATAAATAATAATAAGATATATGTAAATTAATAGGTAAATATTTTTAAAATAATAATAAAATTAATAAATATCTTTAAATAATAATAAAATTAATAATAAAATAAGTTTTATTTAATATTCAAACAATAACAATAAAATAATATTAATATAATAGTAAAATGGTAGTAAAATAAAGAGAAAATAAAAAGAAATTAATATTAAAAAATATATATATTTTTTAGTGAATTATGGTTGGGCTCGAAAAAAAATACTTTACTCGAGGCTTAACTCGTTTTTTAAATAAATTTTATTTTTTTGTTTTTAAATAAATTTTATTTTTTTGTCTAAGTTTATTTTTTGATTTTATATTTTTGTTAAAATTCTCTCATATTTCGAGTGGACTTTCAAAACGGACCGGGTGACTCGACCAATGCTCACCACTAAAGAGGCCTCTTACATGTTATATTATTCTGACATGGTCTTATAAATAGAGTTTGTGTTAGCTTGGTTTCAACAATAAGTTTAAATTTTTGTCTAAATTTTATTTAGATTATATACACTAAATCTGGGCTCAACCCATGCCGTTTCATAGTAATCTTTTTTAAAAAAACTTACAATATAAACAAATTTTAAAAAATAAAACAAGTTTACTAAATATTTCTCAATAGTTTAAAGTTTAAAATAATTGTAATTAAAATAATAGTAAAAATAACAATAAATTAAATTAAGCAAAAATAATAAATTCAAAATATGATTTTTTTACTTAAATATTATAAAATAAAATAAAATAATTCGAAATGGTATCCCACCCTAATTAATTATGAGAATGAGTTGTTTGGGTAGGATGAAGGGTGGTGCAGAGGCGGCATCATTAATTTTTTTTGACAAAAATTAATTAATAAAAAAATTATATTGATGGAGGATAACTAATAGGCAGTACCAAAATAATCCATATAACTCAACATAACCCAAAAATTTGTGGTGTCTACCTGACAGGGACACTAAAAGTGCTGATCTTTTTGTGAAAATAGAAAATATTGTTGTTTGTGATTAAAATAGTGTTAATGTTTTCTCTTTTTCTTCATCATTGATTTTATAGGTATTATATTGCTGACCTTATACTTTTAGTTCAGGAGGTAGGTTCAATTTACTGGGTTTTGTTAACTTTTTTTTAGAGGTAGATTTTTGAATTATTGCAAGTTATCAAATTTCTTTTTAACATTTGCAAGTTTAATAATTTTTTATATTGGAAATAGAAAATCAAAATGAAAATATAGAACAGATTCAGTTGATGACCGAGACTTTGGTGCCGCTTCCTAGGTAGAAAATCAAAATAAAATCAATGAAGAAAGAAAAAGGGAAAACATTAACACTATTTTAATCACAAAAAGTAATATTTTTTATTTTCAAAAAAAAAAGAACAGAAAAAATACAAAGCATAAGTATAGGGTTTGTGAGACTACTTCTTTTGGTGCCGCTTGTCAGGTAAACACTACCAATTCTTGGGTTGTGTGTTGTGTTCGGTTATACGGGTTATTTTGGTGCCGTCTATTAGTTATCCTCCATCAATATAATATTTTTTTGGTTAATTGATTTTTGTCACTGTCAGAAAAAATGGGTGGCACTGCCTCTGCACCACCTCCACCCTCTAAACAACCCATTCTCGTAATTAATCGGGGTGGGATACCATTTTTGAATTTTTTTATTTTATAATATTTAGGTAAAAAAGCCTTAAAATACATTACAAAGCTTAAAATAGTTACAATTTCTAATAATTCAAACAAAATTAAAAGTGAAAGTAGAATAACATCAAAAAGGGCCACGAAACAACACCTAAAACAGTACAAAAAAATAGATTGCAAAATATAATTTAACCAACTAAAATGTTTTTATATATCAAATAATAAACATATTTGATTTTATAACAAATTATAAATTGTAAGCTAAATTATATATCTATAAAGGAAACGAAAAATTGTCTTTATTGTCATCATCATTCTTATCAATGTTGCAATCAATTTCTAATATGAAATAAGAATAAATAGTTAGATAATCAAATTGATAAATTGTTATAATAAAACAAGAATAACAATCATGAAAGTAAACAACGACTTAAACTGTTTTTGGTTTTAGGAAACTCCTCAAAGGTGTGATAATTTTTTCCCCATGTTAGAAGTCGACTTAGTAACCACACTCGATATTGGAATTGCCAAAATATCACGAGTCAATAATGAAAGCTCATGATATCACCAATAATCAAATACATCTATTTGACTATTCAACTTAAGCTATAGTTTTTCCAAATAAATGTCCAATTATGATTTTTACCCTTATTACTGAATGTACTTAAATATCATTCATAAGTATCACTCTCATCATAATCTCCTTCCCTATCAACTTTATTAACATTAAATTGACACAAACTATAATCAACATGATTATTACCTAAAACATTGGAACTCACGACCAAAGAGGAAGACGTGCAATTGGAGTTCTTAACATACTTATTAAACAATAGTTTAAGTTGCTAACAATGATTTGCAAAAAGTTTGAAGCATGAGAATCATAGATTGTAGTGAAGCAATAGTGCACATAATTAACTTGTAACGAGGATCTAAAATGACAATACATGATAATATCAAAAAATACTCAGCCCAATATTTATTAAATTTCTCTTGCATGTACTTAGCTATTGAACTTAAAAGAGAATGAGGACCTTTATCTGCATCAAGCAACAACTTGTGAACCTTCCAAACCCTTCTAAAATAAAGATTAGCCGTTGGTAATTAGAACTAGAAAAAACATAAATCACATCATAAAAGACTTTAAAAAATTTGCAAAGAATAACAACATTTCTCCACTCATCAAAAAGTGCAAATGTTTGATAATCTTTATCTTGTTGGCCCTAATAATCTAACACATCATTATAGTAAAGAGCATATTCAAGCACCAAATAAGTAGAATTCCATCTCACACACACATCTTGATGCAACTTTTTGGTCACATTCAAATGAAAGCTTTTGTTAGTCATATCATAAAGTTTTTTCCTACGAATTCTCGACTTTTGTAACACCCCAAACCTGGCCTAGACATTATGGCCGAATCTGGCGATGTCACATGAGAGTGTTTTTGGAAAACCTTTTTCGCTACGTGAAAACCGTTCCAGTTATTATCTTTAAATTAGTCTAGAGTCATATTTCAAATCGCGGAAGATTTCAAATCGCGGAAGCTTTCAAAACCAATTTAATTTACGAAAAACCTTAGTTATTTCGAGAAAACCATTCTCTAGCGTTGAAGTTCTGAAATTCGAATTCACAGTTCAAATCCCAAATTAAAACCGAAAGTCCAAGTTCAAGATTACATCCAAAATTCCCAAAATAGTTAAGAAGGAACGAAATAAAATGTTTAAACTATAAAACCCATAAGTTGAAAGCTGGGGTCACCATCGAGTCCCCCGCTGCACCAATTCAACTACTGCTGGAGATTACTTGGACATTCCCACAGTTCAACATGCATACAGACAGATATCAGAAAATAGGCATACTTCGGGCCTGAGCCCTTTACAGAATTGGTATGAGCTTTAGCCCACTCAGAAACAGAATCAGATGCATATATAAAGTTGGGCCTTTGCCCACTAAGTTAGATATAGCATGCAACAGATCAAATATACAGAAAATACGCCCACCAACCTTGTACACCAACTCCGTCCAACCTAACACACCATGTGGGGATAAAATCGACCCACCCATCCTTACACATCAAATATGGGGATAATATCGACCCATCCAACCCTACACACCATAAGGTATCGCAATGCAACACACGTCATAAATATGCAGCTTAGTTGCCAGACAACAAGCTTATGAAGCCTTTCAGATACTTCCTTCACTTCATCAAACCCACCTCAATGCAATGCAGCATACAAACATGTCACGCTAATAAACAGATTAACAGACATATACCCATATACAGAACAAAACATATATATATGCTAACTAGCACATGCATTAATCATACATCACATAATTAGATCAGATCTACAAAAATTAGAGGTCTAAGTAATGCTTATCGACCCTATAACCGGTCATAGTCGACTTGGGCGACCCGTGCAACCTTACAGAACATTTCAAAAAAATGGGCTCACACGTCCATGTGACATGTTTGTGTGGGCCAACATGGCCCAAATCAGCCTTGGCTGGATGGATCACATGGCCCGACCCAAATTTTTACAAGCCCGTGTGGTCCACACGGCCCAATTGGTTGAGCCCGTGCCTCGCACATAGCCTCACCAATCATCACACGATCGTGTCGTGCGCCCGTGTCGCATGCGCACGGCCTGATTCGTTGACCACACGGTCGTATATCGCCACACGGCCTACCAGACAGGCAGTCCACACGCCCGCGTGGCATCGACAGTTTGCTTTTCGGCTTTCGTCGAATCTCATTTTCTGTGTAATCAAAGTACACACCTGATATCGATTCGAAGCTAACGCAACCACGAACACTCTAGAACCTAATATCGAACAACATGTCCCTTAGTTAGTCACTTAAACCAAGTTTCTAAGAACGGGCAAATGCCGAAAGTTAACGATGTCCATACCTCCAATGATCAACGGCAGTTCCTTGCTGTTTGAAGTGCCGTTTTAGCAATCCACAGTGCCTAGATTGTCTCCTAAACAGAAAAGAGTCTCTTAACCACTCAACAAACATAAAAACGAGATAAAAAACACCCCAACACTTACAAAATTCGCGCCAAACGCAGAGATAAGTAATGACAAAGAAAAATGACCAAAAACTAATATTAAAATAAAGCAAAAATCGACAACAACAGGGGATTTTCGACTAGAAAGAAAAAGAAAATAGAGAAAATATGGAGTGGGGAAATTTGCAAGGAAAATTTGACAAGGAGAGAGTGGAATGATTTGGGTTACTCCCAAATCCCTTGTTTTGCTCCCACTAAACCCCAGCTATTGCAAACACTTAGTATCCCAAGCCAACTTAAACACTCTCACGACATTAGTAGCAAAAATAATGCCTTCATTCAGACTCAAACCCAAGATCTCCCTAACATCCACACTCCCCTTATCCACCAGACCAGCAGGCCTATTCTTGTAAGCTTTTCCAACCAATTACTTATAAGTCCTATAACCCAAGACAAGGCTTCATACATATAAAAACCAAAATTTTTCCCAAGCTAAGGTTTAAACTCAAGACCTCTCACACACACCCAGAACACTTAACCACTGAAGCAGATACACAATTGTGTCAATTAATCACAAAATTTGAAACATAAAATTTGGGGCGTTACAACTTTTTTATGTACTTAATTCCATTTTGAATCTTTTCAACAACATCATCAGCAAGTTCCGAACCAACTTTAACTATAAGATTCAATATATGTACATAACATCGAACTTGAAAAAATCATCATCACACAAAAGAGCTCGGTTCGCATGAAAACGATTGTTAAGATAAGAAACCATAACATCATAATACGAAGCATTATCCAAAGTGATGCTAAAAAATTTCTTGTCTATACCCCACTAAAATAAACATAAAATAAGTCCATCCGCTTTGTGAACCTTAAGATTCTTTTTTGTAGTGTTCTATCTTTGTCAACCTAATGAGCAGTAATGCAAATGTATTCATCATTAGTATGCTCAAAGTTTCAATTATCAGAAGTTAGACAAATTAAACCAGGTGCTTTAGCTAACTCTTTTTTAACATAATCTCTCTCTTTTGCATAATACATTAGGACATTCCTAGTAGTTTTTTGCCTACTTATATTCTTAAAATTAGGAGTAGCAATACTCATCATTTATCCAAATCCTGGTTCTTCAATTGTCCTAAATGAATATTTGTCACACATAAGAAAAGTAGCAACCGTTCGACGACATTTATCAACGTCAAACTTGTAGGTTTGTATAGATAGACCACCTTCTAAGGACGGTTGAGTGACTACGGTGTATTGAGTGATGTTATTATTAATTTTTTTTCAAATAACTATTTAGATGAAGTCTTAAATGGGAGGTTCCACTAGAAGATTTAGCAAAGTAGATACTCTTGCAATGATTACATTGTGCCTTTAATTCATCCTTGTTCTCACATTCAAGTTTTTCCATTTCATCCAACACCTTTGAAGTAGTCGGCTTTTAACGCTTGAGAGCACTTTCATATTCATTAAACCTATTGTTTATAGGTGAAAATCAACTATTTAAAAAATGTGAAAATCCAATTAACCCTATTTATCCAAGGCTCAAGAAGAAAGTTACAAGGCAGAGATGGAGAGGCTACGCCAATCCCACAGTGAAACCTTTAGAAAGCATCAAGAGGATACTCAAAAGAATCTTATTAAAGCATTGCTAGAATGGAGATCAAATCTGATTCTGCACGCCCAAGTGGCCTCTAATCCTCTTGATCTCAGCAAGGTAGACTTTGATTACCTAAAAGACATCTCTATGGAGTCACTCAACTTTGACGTCTACCATCCTAAGGGCAATCAGTGGGATGCCTTTCAAAGAGAGTTGAAACAATCAGTTGTCTTTTCCATTCCCACTATGCTAGGAGCTGAAGATAATGAAGGGACCTTAGCTAATGTAGAGCAAAATCTTAAAGGTCATTCTCAAACATATGAGGTTCCTAATGAGACCACTGACCAGCCCACCAAAGGAGGAAATTGAAATTTTATTTTTATTTTGCCTTGTACTTTCTTTTTACATCACTTCTGTAATAATTTTTCAAATCTTTTACTATTGAAGTTATTATTTTTGTTTGTCCATTTTCCTTCTTATCACAATATTACTAACATAACAAATTATTCTTCACACTTACTAAGGTTTTAACATATGTAACTTTACCAGGCTCAATGTATTACGCATATAGGGCTTCTTCATCTTCATAATCCAAGAACTGTTTGAACTAGGCTCTGATACTAAAACTTGTATCACCCTTAACCCAACCCGGTTTACCAAGTCTAGATCTTAGGTGTTACTAGATGCAAAAAATTTAGTACAACATTCTATTATTTCTTTTTTAAGTATATTATTTGAAGTACAAAAGAAAATCTCAACATCTTAAAAGTTTTTGAAATGGAGTACATGTTGAATGTCTTATTACAACTCATGATTCTGATATCTACAAGTTAGAAAATTAATTAAGATACACTTAAAAGATATATTTCAAAACTACAACACTAGTCTTCTGTATGCATAATAGACCAATCCACCACTAGCTTGGCATACTCTTAGTGTTGACCTCTAGGTGAAGTCGCTTATCAACAAACTTGAAAAGAAGTAATACTTCAAAACTTTCCATGGATCAACTTCTACTCTATGCCACATGCTATTACTGATATCTTGCGATCTTATCACTCCCATATGTGTCAAATATCATACCCTCATCATACTTAATCTTCCATACCATGTTATTGAGGAAAATTTTCTATTCAATTCATGAATTTCTTATTTTAAATCAACTACACACTAAAATTATCTTGGGCGGATATATATACATGGTGAATACTTACGCAACATTTCATAGTTGTGGCTCAATCTTAGACCTACCCTGATTTAATTCCGTGCACATATTCATACTGATGATTTTCCATGTATAACATCTAGATGAATTCCATATTAGGCTATACATAATCTCATAATTCAAAACAGTATTAATTTAGATTCAGAATAAATTTGGAAGAAGATAAGATACTTCTCACTTTTCATACTCACAAATCATCATAACAAACACCCTTCTTGACATACAAATATACATATCTTTTTCATAAAAAACCCTTAAAGCTTCATTCAACTCTTATTCCAGAGCATATTAACACCTTATCATGGTTATACAAATTACAGATTTACTAGAACTTACTTATATCTTACCATGGAGATAGACATTTAGATTTGTAACTTATTAGATTTTCCTAACAGTCTATGCCACTTTGACTTAGCAAAATACTCCTTACCAGCAGTCAAATAGAACACGCCACTGAGGTGGTCCATTCAAAGCTTCCCACGAAGGTGATTCTCAAGAGTGCACTACGAAGGTGTTTTGTAACACCCCTAACACGTATCCGTTGCCGGAACAGGGTTACGGAGCGTTACTAGAGTTTACAATTTAAATGGATAGAAAAATTCAAACATTTCATAACATATCAATAAACATATTAAAACCAAGTCAAATCATACATATTGTCCCTTATATGAGCCTTTGAGGCCCTAAATACGTGTTAGAAACAAGTCAAGACTAAAATGGAAACTTTAAGAATTTTTCAAAAAATAGTAAAAATTTTCAATATTGTAGTGGTCACACGACCAGGAGAAACGCCGGTGTCTCAGGCCATATGGGCATTCAAAATGGGGACACACGACCGTATCCCAGCCCATGTCTGTACCCATATAACTCTTTGACTTGGTCATACGGTCGGCCAAGCCACACGCCTGTGTGTTAGGCCGTGTACCCTTCGAAATTGTAACGACCCCAATTTTAAGGTCATCGAAAAATTAAATTTTTGGGTCATAATTTCCGTAAAATGAATTCGTAAATATTTATTAGAAATATTTATGAAGCTAATAGTGTAGTTAATTAGACTTTGGTTAAGTGAATTAGCTTGAATTAAGGCTAATTTAGTGAAAGGACTAGATTGAATATAGTTTAAAAGTTTAATTGTAGAATAGAGAAAATTCAAGGGATTAAATTAGAAAATAAGCCTTAAGTGACAAGTGTGTGGTAAGTATAAATACATGTGTATTATTTTAATTGGTACAAATGTATGAATATATATGTATTTGCTTATTATTTAAGAAATTAATAATTATAATAATATAATAGTTAATAATATAATAAAATAATAAAGAAATGAAATAAAAAAGAAAGAAAGAAAGAAAGAAGGCACGATTAGTAGGGAAGAAAGAAAGAAAAAGGGAAAGAAAAAGAAAATGGAAAATTAGGGTTTTAAGATTTCAAGCTTGATTGGTAAGTCAATTTAATCCCTTTTCTTATAATTTTGGTGTCTATGGAATCCTATGAAGAAATACTATTTGAATTATGTTGAAATTTAGGAAGATAGTGAATTTTTATATATTGATTAAGTTGTATAAATTGAAGAATTATGAGATAAAATGATAGAAATTCAAGTTAGAAATGGGAGAAGGATTAAATAATAAAAAGAGATATAAGTTTTGTTATAGTAGGGACTAAATTGTTTAAATTGTAGAATTGATGTTTTATATTGAATATTAAGAGTTGAAACTTGTTAAAAGTAGGTATAAAATGAAATTTATAAGGTTTTTTTGAAGAAAAAGAATGGTTATGGTGGTAGGACCTAATTGGAAATATAGTAAAAGTTACATGGAAATTAAAGAGTGTGTTATTAAATAACATATATTGATAATTTTAAATGTTAAATTTTATGTAGCCAACGTAGCACCAGAAACATCATCGAAAAAGGGAAAGGAGAAAGTGAACGAGGATATCGAGTAAACTCGAGAATTTCGATTTGTAGTTCTATAAACTATGCTTAATGATTTAACACAATGTAATTGTTATTTTTAATAGTTAGAATGTATAATGAATGATATGATGGAAACTGTTACTACTTCTGTATTGAAATGAAACAATTTGAATACCCTATTAATAGTGTCGGGCTAGTCGAATACAATTGGCATTGCATAGGATTGGAAGTGTTCAGGGATATTCCGACTGTGTGTCGATGAGACACTATATGTGTCGACTACTGTGATTGTTCTGGATTCGTTTCGAAGAGGTATTTTGTACCTGACTATGACTGTTACTGTTATTGTTACTGTTACCATACAATGTATTCTGGTTTCGGCTGATGAAACACTGTATATTATCCCCAGTGTGTGGGTTGGATCCGCGTATCCGTTTAGGTTCGAGTTATGTTAATAGGGGTATATGAAAGTACTGAAGACTGACTGCTATTGATTATGTGACTGTGACTGTTATACAATTGTTGAAAGATATTGAATGATGTGAAATGTATATAAAGAATTGTTTAATTACATTTAAGAGCTATAAGTTAAAGGTAAGTAATAAAGTTATTAAGATTATGAAAGTAAAAAGTTTAAGTTACAATGTATATACATAGTTTATTATTGTTTAAGTATTAGTTTATAGAAATACCAATGAGTGCATACTCAGCTTACGGTTTGTTTCCGTGCGCAGGACTAGGTACAAAAGGAAACTAAGGACTCAGCATCCAAGCCAATCCCGAATTCAAAGTGGTGAAGTACCTTTCTTTTGGTAAAATGGCATGTACCTAGGCTGATAAGATTTTATTTTGTAAATGATAGGAATGAGCATGAAAGATGTTGAAACATTTAGAGTGAAATATGCATATTTTCGAAGTTAAACTTACATGAGTTTGATTAGTATGATAATGTAGTATAATCTTGATGAATTGTGGTATATAATCCTTAAGAGGTGATGAAGTGAATGAATGAATATTTGCTAAGTTTGAATGGCATAACAAATGATATTTTATTTAAGAACTATTAGTAAATGTTTGGGTATGAATTAGACATGTTTAGCATGTGAAAATAGCTTAAAAATGGTCAAAAATCATGTTTTCACACGGCTAAGTCATATGGGCGTGTGCTCAGACCGTGTAGCTCTCTGTTTATGTCACACAAGCTATTCCCACGGCCATGCGTGCAAGTCAGATCTGCCCACGGCCTGGCCCCATGGCCATGGGAGCCCTACGGGCAGGCCACACGGGTATGTCCGAGGCCACACGGGCGTGTGCCCCTATTTTCAAGGAAAAGTTTCCAAAGTTCCCGGTTTAGTCCCAAATAATTTCTTAAGCATATTTTGGGCCTTGTAGGTCCATATTAGGGACTTAAAGATGATATTTGAGACATTTTAAATTGAAATACATATTTATGACTCGATTTTGTTCTTTTATTATTGTGTAATTTTGGTAATACCTCGTAACCCTGTTCTGGCGACGGGTTGGGGTTAAGGGGTGTTACAGAAATCACCTCAAACGCCTGTGTGTCTGGCCGTGTGCTAGGCCGTGTAATAGCCTGACTTGCATCCCTGTTAAAGCTACAAGGGACATACGACCATTTCACTTGGCCGTGTGCCACACACGGCTGAGACACACGCACGTGTCTCTGCCCGTGTGGACGAAAATAAGGCATTTTACAAGCCATTTTTCTCACCCCAACTAGTACCTACAAGAATTTTTGTACATATAACCAAGCCATAATAAGGCATCCAAATCAAGCATAAACAAGATATATACAAATGGTAAAGTTCCATACAGCCAATAATCCCTTAGGCACCTCAAATGACAACATGTAAATATGTTCAATCATGCACTCTATTTGTCCAAAATACTCAACTAAATTATAGACACATTAGTGTCAATACAAGACATTTGGTTATCATACCAAAACATACCAAATCATACCAAATAATCACATAATTACTAGCCTTAACATACACATATGTCTTCTATAGCAAAATACCAATTCACAACAAGTTATAAGACATATATAATATGAACATTCAACTATCATTTCCCCTTTCATCATTCAAACACATTAAGCAAATTATCAACCATATTAAGGCTAACATTTACATGCCCAAAACTAAGCTCATAACATTATAAAGTGCCAAATCACAAGCCAAACCAAATGGCCCTATTCATAATCAAACATATAGGCCAACATTAGCCAAAATACCTATACATGCCATTAAAACCAAAATTAAATATCCAAAAGTACCAAAAGAGCCAGTGGATAGTGTGATAAAGCTCTGACAAGCTTCCAAGCTGAATGAGCTTTCGATTCACTATAAAACATGAAAAATAACACAGAGTAAGCATTTAAGCTTAGTAAGTTCGTATAACTTAGAATTTAACTTACCATTTGATTTAGTAATAGGTAAGTAACAAAGTATAACTCAACAGATTTTGGCCAAATTCCTAAGCACATATACACCAACCATATTAGCCATGTAAATACATATATGAACCAATAATCATGGATAAGCTCAACAATTAATCAAATTCCATATATATGTATCATATATTTCATATATCTATATATCATGTAACATCATTTCCATGTATTTCATGTGTATACCTGTAATAGTTTGTATTGAACTCATACCATTTCGTATCAGAACATTGTTTGTTGAACCATTTAGAATACTGTTGGATACCCGAGATTGCTTACACAAAGTGTGCTAGCTCACATAACTGTAATCCTTCAATTCATTTACATGTATGCTCATACGAGCTGTGAATCAGTATGCTCATTTGAGTTGAAGATCTGTATGCTCTCACGAGCTATAAATCGGTAACCCTAATGACATGTCATTTGTATCCTACGAATTTCTAAGGTTCAAATGGGGCTCGGTAATCATTGTACATTGTTGCATATGCACTCGGTAATTATATATGACTAATCATAAACTTTATATATTTTAATTAAAAACATATAAACATAATTTAATTACACGAGCTTACCTCGACAAGTATACGTAAATACAAAGGCAGTTAATCTGAGACTTTCTCTTTGCCCCAATCTAACTCCGTACGAGGTCTAACTAGATCCATAAGGATAAATTTAACTGAATTCAACATATAATTCATTCAATTTAATCAAAAACATATTTTTTGAAGAATTACCATTTTGCCCCTATACTTTTAATTTCTTTGCAATTTAATCCTTAGGCTCGGAAAATGAAATTCATACAATTTTAGCCCTACCCAAGCCTAGCCGATTATTATACAAACTTATAGCAGCCCACATATTTCATAAATTCACAAATTATACTATGTAAATTTTTTTTCAATTTAACCTTTTACTTGACATTTTTACCAAAAATCACTTAATAAAAGTTGTTTATCTATCAACAACTATCCATTTTCTACCATCAAACAACAAAAGCAACCAATATTTCTTCATGGAAAAACTCAAATCCTTAAACAATTTTACAAATTAGTCCCCGGGCTAGTTAGATTAAGCTACAACGATCCTGAAAACATAGAAACCATTAAAAACGGGAAGAAAAATCATACCATGAAAGCTATGAGAGATGGTCGAATGTTAAAACTCTTTCAATGGATTTTCTTAAGCTTAATTTTGGTTGAAGAAGAACATAGAAATATGATGACCTTTGTTTTTTAATTATTTTACTAACATATATTTATTAATTTACTAAAGTAAACTTATAACTAAACCTTTAAAATTTCATTTTTAATGGCCATAATTGTCTAGTAAAAATATAAATGGTCTATTTACAACATAAATCCTCTAAATGTATAATTTCATAGATATTAAATCCCTTTATCTTATAGAACTCAAGTTTTGCAACTTTTGCAAACTAGTCCTTTTTACTGAATTAAGCATGCAAACGGTAAAATTTCTTAACGAAATTTTTATACGGTAATACTATCATATTGTAGGAAATAAAATAATAAAATAATTTTTTTGACCTCAGATTTGTGGTCCCAAAACTACTATTTCGATTTCACTTAAAACGAGCTATTATAACTCTCCCCCTAAAGGGATTTTCGTCCCCAAAAATCTTACCAGAAAAGAGGTTCAGATATTGGTTTCTCAAAGCTTCCTCGGGTTCCTAGGTGGCTTCTTCTATATTGTGTTGTTTCCAAAGAAATTTTACTAAAGCTATGTTCTTGTTTCTTCATTCTTTCACCTCTCGTGCCAGAATTCTGATCGGTTCTTCACTATACGACATATCAGACAGAATTTTTACATCATTCGGAGAGATAATATGTGAAGGGTAAGACCGATATCATCACAACATAGACACATGGAAGACATTATGAATCTTCTTTAGATCTGATGGTAAAGCTAATCGATACACAATAGGCTCGATTCTTTTAGTAATCTCATACAGCCTGATAAATCATGGACTTATCTTTCTTTTGTGACCAAACCGAAGAATTTTCTTCTAGGGTGATAAGAATACTTTGTCATTGACTTGAAATTCTATGTCTTTACGCTTAAGATCCGCGTATGATTTCTGACAATATGAATCTGCTTTCAAACTATCGCAGATCACTTTTTACTTTTTCTTTGGTCTTGCGAATCAAATCAACCCCGTGTATCTTTTTCTCACTAAGCTCGATCAAGTATAACAGATATTGACACTTACGACCATACAAAGCTTCATACGATGCTATATTTATACTCGATTGAAAATTGTTGTTGTATATGAATTCAACCAACGGTAAATATTTCTCCTAGTTGCCTTCAAACTCTAATACATAACAACGAAGCATATCTTTGAGAAGCTGAATTCTTTGATCAAACTGATAATCGGTTTAAGGATGAAATTTAGTGCTAAAATGCAACCGTGTACCAAGAGCTTCTTGTAACTTTCTCCAAAATCGTGATGTAAACTGCGGATCTCTATCCAAAATAATATTGACTGGCACTCCGTGTAGTTTGACAATCTTAGAAACATATAACTCAACTAATCTATCAAGAGAGATATCTATATGTACCAGAGTAAAATGTGCAAATTTTATCAAATGATCAATGATAACCCATATGACATCTTTCTTTCTCGGTGATAGGGGTAAACCCGATATGGAATCTATAGTAACTTTATCCCATTTCCACTCCGGTATCATCACTAACTGTAATAGTCCTGAAGGTACCTGATGTTTAGCTTTAACTTGTTGACAAACATCTCGATACAAAATCAGAAATCTCGCATTTCATTCCTAGTTACCAGTACATCTATCTCAAATCATTGTACATTTTATTGCTTCCCGGATGAATAGACAAGCTACCACTATGAGCTTCGTGTAAGATTCTTTAAATGATCTCTGGATTTTTCAGTACACAAACTCTACCTCTGAACAATAAACAACCATCAGGTCCTATGTGAAATTCTGAATCAAAAGTTGACTTACATTATACCCGTTTAGCTAACAAATCGTTATCACATTTCTGAGCTTCACAGATCTATTCTAAAAATATCGGTTTAGGTTTTAACTTGGCTAAGATCGAGCCATCATTAGATAATGTCAGTCACATATTCATTGCTTGTAGAATAAATAAAGATTTTTTACTCAGAGCATCAACAACTACATTTGCTTTTCCTAGATGATAATCAGTGATCAACTCATAATCTTTTAATAGTTTAAGCCATCTACTCTGTCTGAGATTCAAATCTTTCTGCGAAATTAGATACTTCAAACTTTTGTGATCGATAAATATATGACATTTTCGCTGAACAAATGGTGTCGCCAAAATTTTAATGCAAACACAATAGCTGCCAGCTCTAAGTCATGTGTCGGATGGTTCTTTTCATGCAGCTTTAACTGTCTAGAAGTATAAGCTATTGCTTTGCCTTCCTGCATCAAAACAAAACCTAAAACATTTAAAGATGAGTCGCTAAAATTTACAAATTCTTTACCTGATTCAGGTTGAACCAGAAGTAGTGCTTCAGTCAACAGTGCTTTCAACTAATTGAAACTTAGCTGACATTTCTCGGACCAATCAAATTTCTCATCTTTTTGTAAAAGTTGTGTCATAGATGTAGCTATCATTGAAAACCCTTTGACAAATTTTTGGTAATAACAGGCTAATCCCAGGAAACTTCTAACTTCAGATACGTTTCTTGGTGGTTTCCAGTAAACAACTGCTAAAATTTTACTCGAATTAACTATGATGCCTTCAATCGATATTATATGTCCCAGAAATCCTACTTTGCGAAGCCAAAACTCACATTTGCTAAATTTAGCAAACAACTATTTATCTCGCAGAGTTTGCAGCACAATCCTCAAGTGTTTAGCGTGCTTGGAATCGTCTCGAGAATAGATCAGAATGTCATCAATAAATGCCACAACAAATCTTTCTAAATACGGTCTAAAGATTCTATTAATCAAATCCATAAATACTACAGGTGCATTAGTTAAACCAAACGACATCACAAGAAATTTGTAGTATCCGTACCTAGTTCTAAATGTAGTTTTTGACACATCCGAATCTTTCACCCATAGCTGATAGTAACCAGAACGAAGATCAATCTTCTTGAATACCGTGGCACCTTTCAACTGATCAAGTAGATCGTCAATATGAGGTAGTGGATATTTGTTCTTGATTATAACTTTGTTGAGCTGACGGCAATCTATAAACAATCTCATCAATCTATCTTTTTTCTTAATGAACAGAACCGGTGCATCCCAATGTGAAAAATTGGGCCAACCAAAACCACCATCTATCAACTCTTGTAATTGTGCTTTCAACTCTTTCAACTCAGTAGGAGCCATTCTGTAAGGTGCTATAGATATCAGTGATGTCCCCGGTACTAGTTCAATAGCAAACTCAATCTCTCTGATTGATGGTAATCCAAGTAACTCATTCGGAAATACATCAGAATAGTCACAAACCACTGGTACTGTTTCAAGCCTCGATTCAGACATTTTAGAATCCAGAACATAAACAGGACATGTAGCACAACCTTTTCTCACATATTTCTGTGCTAACGTAGCTGATATAACCATAGGCAACCCATTCAGACTATTTGATTCAATACAAAGCGTCTCACCATTTTGACATTTCAATACAATAGGTTTTCATCTACAATTAACAACAGCATCATGTTGAGTTAACCAATCCATGCCCAAAATCAGCCAGAAAACTGTAACCTGAGTCATTAAAGGACAATTTTTGCAGACTTTATCAACTAGCACATACTGACCTAGGGGGTTCGATACTTTAATCACGAATTCAGTGGACTCAACAGGTAAATTCTTACTAAACACTAAATTTATGCACACATATAAATGAGTGGATCCTGGATCAATCAAAGTAGTAATATCAATATCAAATATAGAGAAAGTACTAGTAATAACATTGGTGCAGAAGCATCCTCTAGTGCGCGAATAGCGTAAGCTCTAACTGGTACTCGTACCTCAGGTCTTACAATAAAATCATTTGTTACACCACGTCTACCACTCATTGTTCCAAGATTATGAGGTGGTCTACCTCTCGCAGCAGTGTTGCTCAGCCTCGTAGTTTGAACTTTCTCTTTCTTGGATTTCTCTAGATAATATCTAAAATAGTGGTCTAAGGAACCACACTTGAAACACGCTCCATTCTTTAATCGACACTCGCTATAATGAGGTTTTTTATAGTGCTTACACTCAAGCCAAACATTTCTAACACTACCCATACTTGCTACTGATGTAGCTTGTGGTTTTGAACTAGAGTGTCAAGTTCCTCTATTTCTAGAGTGTCGACTACCTCTATCTCTACTAGAATATCCCTCAGAAGCTATAGAACAGTTGTGATATTCTTTTGATTTCTTTGATACTAACTGATATGACTTCCTAGTCGATCTCTTTCTCGAGTCTCTAACTTCAAAATCAACATGTCTTTTCTCTTTACTCAGTTCCTCATCCTTATGTGCTCGATCAACCAATACCACAAATTCTTTTAGCTCAAGAATTCAAACTAGAAGGTTTATGTCTTCGTCTGGCCCTTCTTCAAACCTTTTACACATGAAAATCTCGATCAGAATACATTCCCAGACATATTTACTCAGTCTAACAAATTCTCGCTCGTAGTCTAATATAGACATACGGCCTTGTTTGACTTCGAGAAGTTCTTTATGTTTTGATCCAGAAATCTCTGACTAATATATTTCTTTTGGAACTTAGCTTGGAAAAATTCCTAGATGATCCACTCTCTCGGCACAATAGAAATCAACGTGTTCCACCATTGGTAAGCAGAATCTTTCAATAATGATACCGCGCATTTAACACACTCGGTCGGTGAATAGGATAACTCATCAAAAACCCTGATTGTTTTCTTTAACCAAAATTCAACTATTTCGGGATCACTTATAGCTGTAGCTCGAAATCCTTCAGCTTCATATTGACGAATCTTATTGATAGGTGGCTTACTAATTCAGATTGGTTCCAAACCTTGAGGAATAACGGGAACTAGTTGGGGGCAAGAAGGGGTGGAGGTTGTTGAGCAGCCGAGTTCGTCCGTACATACTCGATAAACCATTCATTCATCATCTAGAAGAAGGCTTCTTTAGCTTCACCTCTCTAACCCTAAGATACGGGCCTTGTACCACTTGATACAACTCCGTGAATTAAGGCTTGAGCGTTGCTATCTACTTCATCAGAGTCAGCTCGGCTGGATGTCGTTGTTATAAAAAAATAGGTTTCAAACAGTCAGGAGATATCATATTATCACATGTTATATAATGGCATTTATAGCTAGACTCGTACACACTATGTGTAGTCCGATAATCGACTAAACCGTAACTCTGATACCAATAAATGTAACACCCCTAACCCATATCCATATCTAAAACAAGGTTACGAAGCATTACCAGAGTTTACAATTTAAACGGATAGAAAAATTCAAATATTTCATAACATATCAATAAGCATATTAAAACCAAGTCATATCATACATATTGTCCCTTATACGAGCCTTCGAGGCCGTAAATATGTGCTAGAAACAAGTTGGGACTAAAGCAAAAACTCAGAGAGTTTTTCAAAAAATAATAAGAATTTTCAATATTGTAGGGGTCACACAGCCTTGTCCCAACCCGTGCAACTCTTTGACTTGGTCACACGACCAAGCTACATGCCCGTGTGCTAGGCCGTGTACCCTTCAATAGCACCTCAAACGCCCGTGTGCTAGGCCATGTGCTAGGCAGTGCAACAGCCTAACTTGTAACCCTTTTAAAGCTATAGGGAACACACAGCCGTGTCACCTGGCCGTGTGTCACAGACGGCTAATGTAACGTCCCAAAATAAGGCCTAGTTAGAATAATGGTTTCGAGAACACAAATATAACATTGAAATATTTATTTTATGATTATTACAAGGTCTAGAATATGATTATATGCATGTGTTAAAGTTTCATGAAGAAATTCTATGAGTAATGTGTCCAATTGGAAATTTAGGACCAAATTGAATAAAGTGAAAACTTGGATTCTAGAAGCAATTTGTATGAAATTACTTTAGATTAATAATTAAAAGGTCTTAAAGAACAATTTTCCCAATTTCTAAGTTTTTGGACAAAAATGGGCATGTATGGATGAAATTTTAAAGAAAGGGCTTAAGGGCATTTTGGTTATTTGACTAATTAATGAAATAAAATGAGAAAATGAAGGAAAAAATCAGCCATTCTTCTCCCTCATCCAGCCGAAATTCTCAAGCCCTCCACAGCTAGGGTTTTCAACATTTTCAAGCTCAAAAGTAAGTGCTTCCAAGCCCTGTTTTTAATTTTTTTGTATTTTTGAAATCCCGATAGCATACTCTCTCCATTTCTACCCATATTTTAAGTTAGGGTTCATGTTTTCAAGGTGACCCATGTGTGACATGTTTATTCTTTGATGGTTTATGGAGGAATATGAAAGTTGGATGTGTTTTAAACATCTTTTCTTAGGTGATTTTCATGAAAAACCCTTAAAAAGGACCTCTTTGCAAAAGGTGTAAAATATGTGATAGAAATGTGAAATAATGGAAAAATATGGGCTGCCATAAGAGGAAAGAACATTCGGCTAGGCTTGGGTAATGTATAAAATTCATGCATTTCATTATACGAGCCTAGGGACTAAATCGTAAAAATGTGAAAGGGGTAGGGGCAAAATGGTCATTTTATCCGGGAGTGAAATTTAGACTCGAAAGGAATAATGTCAGGTATTAATGATTCATTTTTATTGTTAAAGACCCCGAGGAACAAATTCCGGAGGTCGATCGAGGAAAATAAAAGGTTTCGGAGTAACCGAGATGCAAAACCAAAATGGATACCAGGTAAGTTCGAATAACTTAAAGTAAACTCATAATATATATAATTGCATGTTTTATGAATGTATGAATGTTGTATTTGATGGTGGCATGACAGTCCACGAAATGTGTTATTAATAATGACATTATGATAAATGTCCCGGTTGAGGTTGAAAAGGAAGTCCAGTGGGTAAACCATGATTTACATGTGACCTGAGATCCTGCATGTGTTGCAGAAAGGATTTAGCCCAGACGAGTAATCCGTAGATCTCAAATATCGAAAGGATCTAGCTCGGACGGGTGTTCCTTGAGTGGTCGAGTCTCCCGAAGAATATGTGTGCATTGTGGATTTAGCCCGGACGGGTAATCCGATTAGGGTCTGAATTTAGCCTGGACTGATAATTCAGATTCAAGCTCATTAAGGGTGTTTGTCGCTATAAGGGATTTAGCCTGCATTGGTAATCCCGACATCACCTTATGAGTTGATATTATAGTGGATTTAGCCTAGAGTGGTAATCCTGCCGTAAGATGCGAGGTTCACAAGAGTGCGTACATGAGATGATCGTTCTTATGACTTGACGGTAAATGGGTAATCCATCAAGATTTCCAGGAAACTCAACGGGATTAGCATGGGGTATAAAAATGAAAACATTGGATAATGAGCTCATCTAAGACAAATTACATGGTGCATTGTTGTGAGACTAAATTGTTGATTGAGTTCATGTGATAGGGAAACTATTTCATGCTTGTTAGTTTTATTGCCTAGTATAGATGCATTCAAATTAATCGGTAAGTTTACTTTCCAGTTATTCGGGCTTACTAAGCATGTAAGTACTTACCCGTCTCTTTTCCCTGTCTTACAGAGCTCATGGACTTGCGAAGATTGGGAGATAGTTGGAGAGTCAACACACTATCATCTTGTCTAGATTTGGTATATAGATACTCTTATTTTGTTCAATGGCATGTATAGGCATTTTGTTATTTTGTTATATGTGTCATTTGATTAGCCAATATGAAGGCTTATAAAAGTATACATATTCACCTGTATATGGCCATGGAAATTAGCTCATGTTGGTGTAGGTTATGACCTACCAAATTGTGCATGTTATGTTCCAATGTTCTTGAGATGATTAAATATGGTGTATTACAATTAGTCATATATAGCATGACCAAATCACATGGGGTGGTTAAGCCATAATTTTGGCAATGAGTTAAGATAACGAGCCAATCTTAATTGAGTCACAAGTCATGGAAATCCTTAAGATAAAGGGGACAACCTAGAATGTATAAAAACTGATAAGATGAGGTTTACATGCAATGAGGTATAGTAAGGTCATTGAAGAGTATAATTAGACCATGTTAAGTGTTATTGAAAACTATAAGTGGATACGGTTATTAGAGGGTGACCTAAGGCTTGGAAAATAGCCTAATAAGGTCCACACATGTGGACACACAGACATGTGTCTAGGCCGTCTGTGACACACGGACCGCCCCATGGGCGTGTGAAATGGTCGTGTGTCCCCTGCACCTAAAAATATTAAGTCAGAATGCATAGCAGTAAACACACGGGTATAGACACAACCGTGTGTCTCAACCGTGTGGAGGGCACGGCCTAGCACATGGGAGTGTGTCTTGGCCGTGTGCCCCTAAATGCATGTTGACGTCATAAACAGAATGCTCGAGCTTTTGGAATCGGGTGACCACACGGGCGTGTCTAGGCCGTGTGAAGGACATGGGCCAGGGACACGCGCGTGTGCTTGGCCGTGTAAAAACCTTTGTAGGTTCGAAATAGAAAATAAATTCAATTATTTCCACACGGATAGGGGACACAGGTGTGTCCCAAAGCACACGGGCGTGTGCATTGCCTCTACACGGGCGTGTGAGGTTTAACTTAGAAAATTTTTCAAGAACTTTCTCAGGTCATTGGTTTAATCTCGGACCTTTATTAATGTATATTTTGGGTCCCGTAGGCCTATAATAGGGACACTAAGATGTTGTTTGATTGGGTTCAAATTGGAACAAAATTTTTTTTAACCCGTATTTCCCAAAAATGTTGGAGTACATGTCTGGTAACACCTCGTACTTGATTCCGATCTCGGGTATGGGTAAGGGGTTTTACATTTAGTGGTATCGGAGCCACAGTTTAGTCTTTTCTAGGACTATCGTAGAGTGTATCGAGTTTAGCTATACATGCCATTATACAAACGTGATAGTGTGATATCTCCTAACTGTTTAATTATCTTTGAATATAGTAAATATCTTCCAATCATGCACAAGATGAGTCCGAGGGAACTGAGAGCCAGGCTCTAGCTTCCATACAATGAGCTGTTTCTAGTAGTAGTAGAAGGCCTATGTCTGAAGGCCGGGAAGAGGCCAGAGTCACCTTCTTTGACGTGATGGATGAATGGTTTGCGGATTGTTTAAGGAATCATCCCAACATACCATTACCTCCCCCACTCCCTAACCGACCTGATGAGAAAGTGCCACGAGGTATGGCACCTGTAAGAGTTGGTAAAGCCCCGGTGGACAAGCTTAGAAAGTATGTAGCTGAAGAATTTAGAGCTAAGATTGATGATGATGCTGAACGAGCCAAGTTCTGGCTCGAGAATACTACACGAGTGTTGGATGAATTATCGTGCACACTTGAGGAGTGTTTAAAGTGTGCTGTATCTCTCCTAGAGGATACTGCATACCACTAGTGGAAAACCGTATCTTCAGTGGTACCAAAGGAAAACATTACTTGGGAATTTTTCCAACGGAGTTTAAGAAGAAATACATCAGTCAAGGGTTCTTAGACTTGAAGCGAAATGAGTTTCTGGAACTCAAACAAGGAAATAAGACTGTAGCAGAATACGAAAGGGAGTTTGTAAGGCTAAGTCAGTATACAATTGAATGGGTTCAAACAGAGTCAAAAATGTGTAAACGCTTTGAAGAAGGTCTGAATAAGGAAATCAAGCTATTGATTGGGATTCTTGAGATATGAGAGTTTGCTGCATTAGCTGATCGGGCCAAGAAGGCTGAGGAACTCAATAATGAAAGGAAGCAAGCTAAGAGAGAAGCTCAAGTTGCGAACAAGAGATCCAATTGTACCACAAAGAAATCAAGGAGTCAACATGAACACTCCACTTCATCGGTAGGATATTCGGGTAGAGCAAGAGGCTCCAAAATGACGTAATCAGAAGTTTTCCTTCCTTATGGTGACTAGTGTGGGGAGTGTAGATGACCAAAAGCCAAAGTGTAAAAGCTGCAATAAATTTTACTTTGGAGAGTGCAGGATGAAGAGCGGTGTGTGCTATAGATGTGGTTCTCTTGACCACTTCCTCAGAGACTGCCCAAAGCGAATCGATAAAGAGGTGGAAGTAGCCCCGAAATCGAGTGCTCCTATTTCACAAGGTAAACCTCCGTGATATCCTGGAAGTGCTAATGGTAGTCGAGTTGCGGCCAAAGACACTAAGAAATCAGAGGCTTGAGCTCCGGCAAGAACGTATGCAATACGCGCTTGAGAGGAAGCCTCTACTCCTGACGTTATCACAGGTACTTTTTCTCTTTTTAATACTTGTGTTGTTGCCTTAATTGATCCGGGGTCAACGCATTCATACATTTGCATAAGATTGATGTCTGGTATGAATATATCCATTAAACTTATGGAATTTATAATCAGAGTGTCGGACCCATTAGGCAAGTCAGTCCTGGTTAATAAAGTCTGTAAGAATTGTCCCTTGATGTTTCAGGGTCATTATTTTTCGGCTAACCTTATGTTATTACCATTTGATGAGTTTGATGTAATACTTGGCATGGATTGGTTATCCCTGCATGATGTAATTGTAAATTGTGGTAGCAAGTATATTGAATTGAAGTGCCTAGATGGTAAGATTTACGGGTTGATTCAAGAGAATTGGATACACCGCCGGTTGTAATCATAGCAATGGTTGCTCAAAGATATATGAGAAAAGGGTACGAAGCCTGCCTTGTTTTTTTACTAAAGACTAAGGAAACAGAGTTGAAGATTGAGTCCGTACCAATAGTATGTGAATATCCAGATGTGTTTCCGGTAGAATTACCTGGACTACCTCTTGATAAAGAGATAGAGTTTGGTATTGAACTAGTGCCAAGGAGATATCTATTGCTCCATATAGGATGGCACCAACAGAGCTGAAAGAATTAAAAGCACAGTTGCAAGAGCTGACAGATAAAGGTTTTGCAAGGCCAAGCTTTTCGCCTTGGGGTGCTCCCGTATTGTTTGTAAAGAAGAAGGATGGTTTGATGAGGCTATGCATAGATTACCGACAACTGAAAAAGGTGACTATTAAGAATAAGTATCCTTTGCCAAGAATGGATGATTTGTTCGACCAGTTGAGGGGAGCCACTGTGTTCTCTAAGATAGACTTGAGATCTAGCTACTATCAGTTGCGAGTTAAGGAATTGGATGTGCCTAAAACAACTTTCAGAATGAGGTATGGTCACTATGAATTCCTTGTCATGCTATTTGGTTTAATTAATGCACCGACTGTATTTATGGACCTAGTGAATAGGATATTTCGGCCATACCTAGACAAGTTTGTTGTCGTGTTCATTGAAGGCATTTTGATTTATTTCAAGGATGAGATTGAGCATGCGAAGCATCTGAGAATTCTGTTGCAGACTTTACGGGAAAAACAATTGTATGCTAAGTTTATCAAGAGTAAATTTTGGCTCCAAGAATTAGGGTTCTTAGGTCATATAGTTTTGGGTGATGGCATCCGAGTTGATCCAAGTAAGATCTCTGACATCGTTGAATAGAAACAACCTAAAAATGTAACCGAGGTTAGAAGCTTTTTGGGCTTAGCCAGTTACTACCGAAGATTTGTGAAAGGATTCTCCATTATAGCGACTCCAATGATGAGGTTGCTACAGAAAGACGTTAAGTTTGGATGGACAGAAAAGTGTCAGCAGAGTCTCGAGAAGTTGAAGACATTACTGACTGAAGCCCCTATTCTAGTATTGCCTGAGTCGGGAAAAGAATTTGTGGTCTACAGTGATGCATCATTAAATGGACTAGGTTGTGTAATTATGCAAGATGGAAAGGTGATAGCCTATGCTTCGTGGCAGTTGAAGCCACAAGAGAAGAATTATCTGGCACATGACTTAGAGCTTGCCGCCATTGTTTTTGCCTTGAAAATCTGGAGGCATTACTTATATGGTGAGACTTGCCATATATTTACAGACCATAAGAGTTTGAAGTATTTGATGACTCAAAAAGAATTGAATCTGAGACAGCGGAGATGGTTAGAACTAATTAAAGATTACGAGCTGATCATCAATTATCACCCGGGAAAGGCGAATGTGGTCGTCAACGTGTTAAGTAGAAAATCTTTGTTTGCACTAAGGGCTATAGACGCTCGATTGGCGTTGTTTAATGATGGTTCGATTTTGGCAGAGCTAAGGGCTTGGTCGACATTTCTTCAGGAAATTTATGATGCTAAGACTATTGATAGTGTCCTGTAAGCTAAAAGAGCTCAATAAGAGTCGGGCAATGAATTGGATTTTCAGATTAGTCCTGATGGATGCTTGACATTCAGAGATAGAGTTTGTGTACCGAGGAACGATGAAATTATTCAGAGAATTTTGCAAGAAGCACATGGTAGCCGTTTGTCTATTCATCTAGGAAGTACCAAAATGTACAATGATTTGAAGAAAATGTATTGGTGGGACGACATGAAAAGAGACATCTCTGAATTTGTATCGAAATGCTTGATATGTCAGGAGGTCAAAGCTGAACATCAAGTACCTTCTAGTTTACTACAGCCTGTGATGGTCCCCGAATGGAAGTGGGACAGAATCACTATAGATTTCGTGACAAGATTACCATTGATCCCGAAAAAAAAAGATGCTATATGGGTTGTGGTTGATAAGTTGACAAAGTTCGCTCATTTTATTCCGGTAAGGATAGATTATTCACTTGATAAGTTGGTCGATTTGTATATATCTAAAATTGTGAGATTACACGGGGTACTGTTATCGATTATTTCAGATAGAGACCCAAGATTCACTTCGAGATTCTGGAGGAAGTTACAAGAAGCCTTGGGTACTAGGTTGAGTTTTAGTAAAGCTTTTCACCTACAGACTGATGGTCAGTCTGAACGGATGATTCAGATTCTTGAGGATATGTTGCGATGTTGCATCCTTGAATTTCAGGGCAGCTAGGAAAAATACCTGCCATTGGTAAAGTTCGCCTACAACAACAGTTTTCAAACGAGTTTGAAGATGGCGCCTTATGAGGCCTTGTATGGTAGAAAGTACTGAACTCCATTGTATTGGACAGAACTCAAGGAGAGTCAAATTCACGGAGTTGATCTAATTAAGGAAACTGAAGAAAATGTTAAAGTGATATGTGATTGCTTAAAAGCGGCATCGGGTAGAAAAAAGTCATATGCTGATCTGAAAAGAAAAGATGTTGAGTTCCAAGTTAGAGATAAAGTATTCTTGAAAGTATCTCCATGAAAAAAGGTATTGAGATTTGGCCGGAAAGGCAAATTGAGTCCGCGATTTATCAGACCATACGAGATCACTGAAAGAGTTGGACCATCAGCCTATCGCTTGGCATTGCCACTAGAACTAGAAAAGATTTATGATGTATCCCATGTATCTATGTTAAGGTGATATCGATCAGATCCCTTTCATGTTATTTCACCGACTGAGATTGAACTTAGACCAGACATGACCTATGGTGAAGAACCGATAAAGATTCTGGCTCGTGAAGTTAAACAGCTGAGAAATAAAGATGTGGCTTTGGTAAAAGTCTTATGGAATTGACATGGTGTGGAAGAGGCTACATGGGAGCTGGAAGAAACCATGAGAAGCCAATATCCCAACCTGTTTACTAGTAAGACTTTTGAGGACGAAAGTCCCTAAAGGGGGGAGAAATGTAACGTCTCAAAATAGGGCCTACTAAGAATAGTGGTTTTGAGACCAAAAATCTGACATTGAAATATTTATTTTATGATTATTATGAGGTCTAGAATATGAGTATATGCATGTGTTAAAGTTTCATGAAGAATTCCATAAGTAAGGTGTCTGATTGAAAATTTAGGACCAAATTGAATAAAGCGCAAAACTTGGATTCTAGAAGCAATTTGTATGAAAATTCTTTAGATTATTAATTAGAAGGACTTAAATAACAATTTTCCCAATTTCTAAGTTTTTGGAAAAAAATGGGCATGTATGGATGAAATTTTAAAGAAAGGGCTTAAGGGCATTTTGGTCATTTGACTAATTAATGAAATAAAATGGGAAAATGAAGGCAAAAATCAGCCATTCTTCTTCCTCATCCAGCCAAAATTCTCAAGCCCTCCATAGCTAGGGTTTTCAACATTTTCAAGCTCAAAAGTAAGTGCTCCCATGCCCCGTTTTTAATGTTTTTTGTATTTTTGAAATCTCAGTAGTTTACTCTCTCCATTTCTACCCATATTTTAAGTTAGGGTTCATGTTTGCAAGGTGACCCATGTGTGACATGTTTAGTATTTGATGGTTTATGGAGGAATATGAAAATTGGAAGTGTGTTAAACATATTTTCTTAGGTGATTTTCATGAAAACCCCCTAAAAAGGACCTTTTTGCCAAAGATGTAAAATATGTGGTAGAAATGTGAAATAATGGAAATATGTGGGCTTCCATAAGAGGAAAGAACATTTGGCTAGGCTTGGGTAATGTAGAAAATTCATGCATTTCATTATACTAGCCAAGGGACAAAATCGTAAAAATGTGAAAGGTTAGGGGCAAAACGGTCATTTTGTCTGGGGTGAAATTTAGACTCGAAAAGAATAATGCGAGGTATTAATGATTCATTTTTATTGTTATAGACCTTGAGAAACAAATTCTGGAGGTCGATCGAGGAAAATGAAAGGTTTCGGAGTAATTGAGACGTAAAACTGAAATAAATACCAGGTAAGTTCAAAAAACTTAAAGTAAACTTATAATATATCTAATTTCATGTTTTATGAATGTACGAATATTGTATTTGATGATGGAATGACAGTCCATGAAATGTGTTATTAATAATGACATTATGATAAATGTCCTAGTTGAGGTTGAAAAGGAAGTCTGATAGGTAAACCATGATTTACATGTGACCTGAGATCCTGCATGTGTTGTAGAAAGGATTTAGCCTGAACGGGTAATCTGTTGATCTCAAATATCAAAAAGATCTAGCCTGGACTGGTGTTCCTTGAGTGATCGAGCCTCCTGAAGAATATGTGTGCATTGTGGATTTAGCCCGGATGGGTAATCCGATTAGGGTCTGAATTTAGCCTGGATTGGTAATTCAGATCCAAGCTCATTAAGGGTGTTTGTCGCTATAAAGGATTTAGCCTGGATTGGTAATCCCAACATCACCTTATGAATTGATATTATGGGGGATTTAGTCTGGACTGGTAATCCCGCCGTAAGTTGCGAGGTTTGTGGGAGTGCGTACATGAGATGATTGCTCTTATGACTTGGCGGTAAATGGGTAATCCATCGAGATTTCCAGGAAACTCAACGGGATTAACATCAGATATAAAAATGAAAACATTGGATGATGAGCTCATCTAAGACAAATTACATGGAGCATTGTTGTGAGACTAACTTGTTGATTGAGTGTATGTGATAGGGAAATCATTTCATGCTTGTTGGTTTTATTGCCTAGTATAGATGCATGCAAATTAACCGGTAAGTTTACTTTCCAGTTATTCAAGCTTACTAAGCATGCAAATGCTTACCGTCTCTTTTCCCTGTCTTACAGAGCTCGTGGACTCGCGAAGATTGGGAGATGGTTGGAGAGTCAACACACTATCATCTTGTCTAGCTTTGGTATATAGTTACTCTTATTTTGTTCAATGGCATGTATAGGCCTTTTGTTATTTTGTTATATGTTTCATTTGATTAGACAATATGAAGGCTTATAAAAGTATACATATTTACTTGTATATGGCCCTGGAAATTGGCTTATGTTGGTGTAGCTTATGACCTACCAAATTGTGCATGTTATGTTCTAATGTTCTTGTGATGATTAAATATGGTGTATTACAACTAGTCATATGTAGCATGACCAAATCACATGGGGTGGTTAAGTCACAATTTTGGCTATGAGTTAAGATAACAAGCCAATTTTAATTAAGCCACAAGTCATGGAAATCCTTAAGATAAAGGGGACAACCTAGAATGTATAAGAATTGATGAGATGAGGTTTACATGCAATGAGGTATATTATGGTCATTGAAGAGTATAATTAGACCATGTTAAGTTTTATTGAAAACTATAAGTGGATATGGTTATTAAAGGGTGACCTAAGGCTTGGAAAATAGCCTAATAAGGTCCACACGGGTGGACACACGGGTGTATGTCTAGGCCGTGTGTGACACATGGACCACCCTATGGCCGTGTGAAATGGCTGTGTGTCCCCTGCACCTAAAAATATTAAGTCAGAATGCATAGTAGTAAACACACGGGTATAGACACAACCGTGTGTCTCAACCGTGTGGAGGGCACGGCCTAACAAATGGGCGTGTGTCTTGGTCGTGTGCCCCTAAATGCATGTTGACGTCATAAATAGAATGCTAGAGTTGTTGGACACGGGCGACCACACGGGCGTGTCTAGGCCTTGTGAAGGACACGGGCCAGGGACACAGGCGTGTGCTTGGCCGTGTGAAAACCCTTGTAGGTTCAAAATAGAAAATAAATTCAATTATTTTCAAGAACTTTCTCAGGTCCTTGGTTTAATCTCAGACCATTCTCAATGTATGTTTTGGGCCCCGTAGGCCCATAATAGGGACACTAAAATGTTGTTTGATTGGGTTCAAATTGGAACGAAATTTTTTTAACCCTTATTTCCTGAAAATGTTCGAGTACATATCTTGTAACGCTTTGTACTTGATCCTAGTCTCGGGTACGGGTAAGGGGTGTTATAGCTGAGACACATGCTCGTGTCTCTGCCCATGTGGACGAAAATAGTTCATTTTACAAGCCATTTTTCTCACCCAAACTAGCATGTACCTGCAAGCATTTTTGTACATATAACCAAGCCATAATAAGGCATCCAGATCAAGCATAAACAAGATATATACATGTGGTAAAGTTTCATACAACTAATATGCCCTTAGGCACCTTAAATGATAACATGTAAATATGTTCAATCATGTACTCTATTTGTCCAAAATACTCAACTAAATTATAGACACATTAGCGTCAATACAAGACATTTGGTTGTCATACCAAAGCATACCAAATGGTACCAAATAACCACACAATTACTAGCCTTAACATACACATATGTCTTCTATAGCAAAATACCAATTCACAACAAGTTATAAGACATATATAATATGCACATTCAACTATCATTTCCCCTTTCATCATTCAAACACATTAAGCAAATTATCAACCATATTAAGACTAGCATTTACATGCCCAAAACTATGCTAATAACATCATCAAGTACCAAATCACAAGCCAAACCAAATGTCCCTATTCACAATCAAACATATAGGCTAACATTAGCCAAAATACCTATACATGCAATTAAAACCAGACTTAAATATCCAAAAGTACCAAAAGAGCTAGTGAATAGTGTGATATAGCTTTGACAAGCTTTCAACCCAAATGAGCTTTCGATTCACTATAAAACATGAAAAATAACACAGAGTAAGCATTTAAGCTTAGTAAGTTCATGTAACTTAGTATTTAACTTACCATTTGATCAAGTAATAGGTAAGTAACAAAGTATAATCCAACACATTTTGGCCAAATGCCTAAGCACATATACACCAACTATATTAGCCATGTAAATAATATTTGAACCAATAATCATGGATGAGCTCAACAATTAATCAAATTCCATATACATGTATCATCCATTTCATATATCTATATATCATGTAACATCGTTTCCATGTATTTCATATGTATACCTGTAATAGTTCGTATCAAACTCATACCATTTTGTATCAGAACATTGCTCGTTAAACTGTTTAGAATATCATTGGATACCCAGGGATAGCTCACACATAGTGTACTAGCTCATATAATTGTAATCCATCAAATCATGTGCATGTATGCTCATACGATCTGTGAATGGTATGCTCATTTGAGTTAAAGATCGGTATGCTCTCACGAGCTATAAATCGGTAACCCTAATGACATTTCATTTGTATCCTACGGATTCCTAAGGTTCAAACGGGGCTCCGTAATCATTGTACGTCGTTGGATATGCACTCGGTAATTATATATGACAAATCATAAACTTTATATATTTCAATTAAAAACATATAAACATAATTTAATTACATGAACTTACCTCGACGAGTATATGTAGATACAGAGGCAATTAATCTGAGACTTTCTCTTTTCCACAATCGAACTTCGTACGAGGTCTAACTGGATCCATACAGATAAATTTAACTCAATTCAACATATAATTCATTCAATTTAATCCAAAATATATTTTTGGAAGAATTACCATTTTTCCCCTATACTTTTGATTTCTTTGCAATTTAATCCCTAGGCTCGGAAAATGAAATTCATACAATTTTACCCCTACCCAAGCCTAGCTGATTAGTATAAAAACTTATAGTAGCCCACATATTTCATAAATTCACAAATTATACTATGTAAAATTTTTATTTTTAAATTTAACCCATATTTGAAATTTTTACCAAAAATCACTTAACAAAAGTTGTTTATCTATCAACAACTATCCATTTTCTACCATTAAACAACAAAAGAAACCAATATTCATTCATGGAAAAAATCAAATCCTTAAAGAGTTTTAAAAATTAATCCTCGGGCTAACTAAATTAAGCTACAACGATTATGTAGAAACCATTAAAAATGGGACAAAAAATCATACCACAGAAGCTATGAGAGATGGCCGAATGTTAAAGCTCCTTCAATGGATTTTGTTAAGCTTAATTTTGATTGAATAATAACATAGAAAGATGATGACCTTTGTTATTTTAATTATTTTTCTAACATGTATTTATTAATTTACTAAAATAACCTTATAATTAAACCTTTAAAATTTCATTTTTAATGGCCATAATTGTCTACTCAAAATATCAATGGTTTATTTACATCATAAACCCTCTAAACATATAATTTCATAGCTATTAAATCCCTTTATCATATAGAACTCAAGTTTTGCAACTTTTGCAAACTAGTCTTTTTTATCGAATTAAGCATGCAAACGGTAAGATTTCTTAACTAAATTTTTATACGGTAATACTATCATACTGTAGGCAATAAAATAATAATAAAATAAATTTTTACATCGAATTTGTGGTCCCAAAATCATTGTTCTAATTTCAATGAAAATGGCCTGTTACTTGTTCATTACAGAGTTTTCCATAAAGACATTCCTTCCATATTCCGCCACAAACACTCTCTTTTATGTTACGCCATACAAGCTTTCCTTCAGATTATGCCACTCAGGCTTTCTTTCATATTACACCACATAAGCTTTCTTTCCTGACGTGTTTATGATATGGATAAAATCACGTTATGTGAGGTTTGCCCATCATCGTTCTGGGACACGCAGAGAACCCTATTGGGTAATAACCTTCCTTTAGTTTCTTTCATATGATTCTGTAGCCCTGCTATGGTATTACACAATATGATGTAATGACCATGGGCTTTTCCTTTCAGAGATCTTGTTTAAAATCTCGACAGATCCCTTTAAACAATACTGTCGAGATAGACACAGACTCACTTCACAGACCATTTGTGCATTAACACAAATCACACTCATCTTTTAACATATCATACCCCATGACACACATACGAGACACATATGTGATTGAACCTAAACTTCTTAGATTCCATATCATAACACACATTCTATTTCAACAATCACTCATACTGTTACATTATCATCATACTATACTTTTTCAACTTCAATTTCATTATTCAATCAGTTTATATAACATTATTTCATGCAAGAGTCAACTTAAAGTCTCACCTGACATCTACAAATAGTAGCTTGAACTCTAGATCCAATAAGAAACCGTAGCTGCCACAGCTTAAGAAATGGCAGAGCACTATTAAAACCTATTCTTAGCCCTTTTTCCATCAACACAAACCCAAACAATCCATCATATAAAGCCTTACTTCCTTATCTTACTGTTCAGACTCTTACGGTCCTAATCTTTCATAGCATAACATGTAAAGCCATAAAACTTACCTTGTTATGGAGTAATTATTGATAGAGACCTAGAACTACAACTCTAGCTTAAGAGAGAAAGAAATATTGTACGTTTTTTAAGATTGAGGTAATAATACTTCTTGAGGAAGGAAGAAGAAAAACTCTATCTTTTCCAACATGAGTATATATATAAATAGCCTAAGACCTTATTGGAACCTGATACGTGTCTTAAACTTTCAAGATTGCCTTAATAAAATGGTTTACAACTGTAAATAGAAATTCAATATTTTTATATTTCTGGTCCAGCCCTTCGTTTCATTCTAACTTTATCGTTAGTACGTAGCTAACTTAATAACCCAATAAGTTGGGCAAACAATACCTTTGGCGATAACCCAATTCACCCAAAAATCATAATTATTTTTACTAATCTCTTCTTCTCTACAACTCAACATATTCAGAAAACTATCCTTGTATAATACTATAACGTAAATTATGCGCCAAACCTATATGCCAAAAGCATCAATTGGGTAGATAACACTATGTCACTCAGATTACTTTAAGTTTACTTAGCAAATTCAGAACTCGCCAAAACAAGGTGTTACAGGGCTTGAACGAATTCGAATCAAACACAAAAACTAAAAATTATTTACTTTATTTTTAGTGGGAAAGAAAAATTCTCTCTTTAATATAAACCGATAGAATTGCTATTCTAGAAAATATAATTTATACTTATAAAATAAATTCTTACTATTTTCAGGCAGAATAATAATATCTCAAAGTTTTGTACAACTTATTGTGTTTTTAACCTTATCAGTGCCATCTATTTACAGGGAGAAGAAGTTAAACCCTTGTTGAATTAGTTGAAGTCTATTTAATAGAAAAACAACCTCCTAGTTGAACTAGGAGAGAGAAAGGCAACAATCCTAGTTAAATATACTAAGGTTTGTTATCCCTTGTTGTCCTTTGAAATTAATATGAGAAGCTTCTTGGCCTCTCTCGTATCGAGTCCCATTATAAATGCTTCCTGAACTTTTAAACCAACACTTTGTAATTCAATCAAACCCAATACATGTTTTTCTATTTTTTAAATCATAAATTAAATTATTAATTTATTTCCCAATTGATTATTTTTCTCAACCCAAATTCACATTCAATATATTTAATAATTCTACATTCAACAAATTCACAATGGCCAATTAATTTAATTCCACTTTCGAACTTCAATTAATTAATTAATCGAAAAGCCATAAATTAATTTTCCAAGCTATTCCATTTAGTCAGAAAACCATATTCATTTTTGAATGCTTCTCATTTATTCAACTTTACCATTTTTATCCATTTCTGTTCATTTGATTCAACATGTAATTCATTTATAGTTTCAACGAGATAGCGGAGGGACCGATTGGATATATGTAATTAGGGATCAAATGATTTATAATTAAGTTTCAATGTTTTCTCCTATTAATTATAAACTTATTTATTTACGAATTCATTCTGCTATAATATCGTGATAGAGCTCTCCCTAACGACATATCACTATGAAAGCAACTCTATCAATGCTCATCCAATGACATAGTCATAAATGTTTTACCCTCATAAGATATCCTTAATCTCTTTGGGAAAAATTTGTTCTCCTAATACGATCCTACTTTATCTCATAGGAACCATTACATTTTCCTTCATGAAAAGTCAACTATTATCCAATAGTAATTAAATCATTTATCACAACGATAAATGACCCGTGACCACGTTTACTTTTCATCTATCATGTAATGCCAATGAGAGTGTATCATTTACTCGTGTCTTGGGCTATGAATTCCACTATTGTGAATGATGTTACATACTACAGAAGTCTTTTACTCAATGCACTAGCTTTTGGTTCCTTATCTGTTTGAACTCAGGCTTTTATTTTGTATTGCCCCTATACCCGACCTAATCGCTAGGTCCAAGTACCAAGTGTCATAATTAACCCGTTTCACTTAATATCATATTTGTAGTTTTTTAATCTCATATTAGACTTGAAATTATATCCTCATACAACATTAATTTTATTTATTAATTAACCATACATTTCCATAAAAGATCATCATATAATTCCTCTTATAATACAATTTACTAATTGAGTAGATCAATGTATTTTATAACCATCCTCATCCACTGAATTTACTTATATATGTAATTTTAAATAAGTTGAAATTATTTTATTTAGTTACTTAATTACTCTCGAGGTGTAGCCTCAAAGTTCGCCTCTTTATATGCATGATACTACTACAAAGAAAGTCCACATGGATTCTGCAAGGTTTAGATTGGTCTTGTCCCACAGGTTTCGACACAACTTTTGAGCTTACACTCAAAGTAAAGTACTTATCAGTTTGATTGAACTTAGTGAGAATCTATACAACATTGTTCGCAAGTGACCTTGAAGTTTCAAGAAATAAATAAATAATGCACATAATTTAACCCCCGGTATATCATCAGAGATTATGCGGTTTGACTAGCTCAGACGGTACCCATATTCTTTTTAAATGAATCATTTTCCAACACGTCGACAAAAAATGTAATTAATCCTCTTGCTAACACCCTATTTAAGACTTGACCTTATCTAACTCCATTTTCAACTTCCATTTTACCCTTCTGGTTTGACGAATCAAAAGATAACTATGGGCTTGTAGGTATCATGCCAGAACAACGAATTCTTACCCTGATCCATGCATTCCACACCAAATTTAGTAGATTTACCGGTTTACCCCAATAATTTCCCTCTTATAACTTAGCCTGTGCGTTTTTTTCCCTTTAGTGGAAGACCCATTTACTAATATCTTGATTTGTGACCCCAAAATATGAGGTCTGGTTGATAGTCAGACACCCTCTTTTTCCGTGCGTACTCGTACTTGTAATATAGTTCGATAGGACTTTCCTAGTTCAGAACATCCCACAAGATATTCCCATCAGCAGGTAGCTTCCAATGGACTATCGTTTCTTTAGACTTTCCTTGGCAGACTTCCCACTTTAGATTGACCTTGGTAGACTTCCCAGCTCTAGATAGTCCCAATAGACATCCTTGTCCATTATCAGCGAACATTCCACCTAAGATAGCCCTCAATGGACTTCCCACTTTCCTAGTGACCACTTTACCCATGAATACTTAAAATCTAAAATCTGAATGATCGTCTCACTTTCTCATAGCCAATACTGGTTCATTCGTTAACTCTGGCAGACTCTTAATGGTCGGTACTTACAATTATTCTAAAGGGAAGACCACTTCACTCTGCTTATACTTGCGTACAAGATGTTTGATAGTACTAGAAAGAACATATGTTTTCTCCTTACTTAGTGGTTAATTTGTCCCCATTTAGTTATCTTTAGCACATATTTTAACATTTTCATTTCATTAAATTGCATTGTATAACTCAGTAGATCCTAGCCTATTTATCTTTAATTTTGTCATGTTTTGTTACCAATGTCGCTACATGAGTATTTTCAGATTGCGCCCAGAATTTTCGTTGCACTTGACAACTGTCCAGATAAGAACAAAAATTTGTGTGCTGTCCAGTCTAGTATAACCAACTTGTACATACAAAGGCAACATGATTTTGCTGCAAGGATATCTGGGCTACTCAGAAAGAATATAAATATTCACGTGAAAAGAAAAAAAAAGAGGCTTTTTAGGAGAGTATCTTCATCAACCTATCTTTTAAAGCTTTTCGACTATGGTGGCTTAAGCTTTCTAAGAGTGAACTAACATGAAAGGCACGTAGATCAGCTCCTGACGAGAAGCCTTGAGTGCGGCATAAGAGGGAGTTGAGAGATCAAGTTGAGATTTTCTGGGAATAGTACTCTCCACTGATTTCTTTTATACTTCTTTTCTAAACACTAGTGATTAGTTTCTATTTCATGTTTGTACGGAAGTATACATGATTATTGGGTTAAATGCTATTTTATTCAATCTTGCTTCTACTATTTAATCTTTGGGTTTGAATGTTTCTAGCATGGAAGTGTTATTGCGGTCACTAGCACAAGAAAGTGTAGTGAAAGTTCAAGCTAACAAGCATGACAACAGAGGTTGCTTGAGGATTAGAGGAATTTAATCCACTTATTCTTAATAGTGTTCCATTGCCATCATCAAAAGGTGTGGCTAATGTGTTATTTAAGTCTTTGATTAAATATAGAAGTTAAGTTTGGTAAGATATTCATTGCAATTTAATGCATCGACAATCACCTATCCTTTATACTTTGCGAGCACTTAGTATTCTATTGAATATTCACGTTAGGGATCCCAGTTTATCATTATCATATTTTATCTTATTTTTTTCAAGTTATTGCTTCGACAACTACTCTCAAAACTTATCTCGTTTCTATCTTTTTATTTCACTGACATTTATAGAAAAAAAACAACTATCCTTATGGGATTGGTATTCGATAGACTCATATCTGTCTACTATACTTGTATTAACAGTGTACGCTTACACATTATTGCTGTGACATTAGACAGTCGATCAAGTTTTGGCGCTGTTACTGGGGAGGGAGTTTGTTTGATGTTTATTTTTGTTTATTTTTATTTCATAATATTTAGTTGTTACTAACTTGTTTTCTTTTTGTCGCTATTTTCACATTTTATTTTATGTGTTGCATGTCCTGAAGCAATTCAAAGTTTATTGCTGATTTTGATCCAGAAATTGAAAGAACCATTTAGAGGAGACTTTGGGAACAAAGGAATATCGATTTACCAAGAAACTATGAAGTCATACCCCCGATGCTGAACCAAAATGCTAGTAATACACTATTGCCGCAAGACGCTCAAATACAAAAAATGCCTATACGAGATTTTGTAGTACTTGTCTTGGATGACTTACAACCGGGAGTTGTTAGGCCAGCAATCCAAGCTGAAAAATTTAAACTCAAGCTAGTAATGTTTCAAATGCTGAATTTTAATGGGCAATATGTTGGACTGCCTCATGAAGATGCACGAGAACATCTTAAATCATTTTTGTTGATTTGTGCTTCTTTTAGTCAACAAGATGCAATTATTTCCTTATTCTTTGCAGGGAAGAGCTCGTACTTGGTTCCTTGGGCTACCTGCCGGATCAATCATTTTTTGAAATGTACTAGTAACATAGTTTATTTTGCGATTAAACCCGCCAACAATGAATGCTCATCTCCGAAATGATATTACAGCTTATCATCAGCTGGATGATGAGAATCTTCACACCACATGGGAATGTTATAAATCTTTGCTTCGATGTTGTCCCACGCACGACATACAACAGGAAACACAAATTGAGATTTTCTATAATGGGCTAAATTCACACACGAAGAATCTTGTCGACGCATTAGCCAATGGTCCTTTGTTGGATTGTACTTATAATGATGCTATTGGAACTCTAGAGAGAATTGCTCAGAATAATTATGAATATCCTATCTCTAGAGCTGCACAAGCAAATGCTACTCCAGGAGTTATTGAACTGGACGAATTATCTACATTTAGTGCTCAAGTTTGTTTTCTTGCAAATATGATAAAAAATATGCAAATGACTAGTGATGTTTAACCTATACAAGTCGCTTAGCAAGTTGATGTTCATACCTTTTGTTGTGAGATTTGCAATGACAACCATAGCTATGAAGATTGTCTACAACATGTAGAGAATCCCTTTTATGTCAGTAAAATCTGCAACAATTCTTACGACAACTCTTATAATAATTTTACACCCAATCAATAGTCTTGGGGAACTCAAAATGCTTGAAAAAATGCTATGACATTCCGTTACGGGAACATATCTACTCAAGGCAATT